>NW_006439191.1:9466006-9500133 GCF_000325575.1 Pteropus alecto | reverse complement strand
TACATCTATATATATATAGATGTATATATATATATTTTAAGTATTTTGTGAATAGGTAGCACATTCACAAGGTTTAAAATTTTTAAACTTGTGGAAACAGAAATGATATAGAGTAAAAATATTTTCATATCTCCGCCTCCACGCAGTTTGCATTTTCAAAGACAATTTTGCTAGCCCTATTTCTGGTATATACTTCAAGAAAAGGTCTATAAATTTGGAAACAAATACACACATGCATATAAATATAAAAATGTAAACATTTTTTTTTCTCTTTGTAGAAATCACAGTGACTATGTAGTCTGTTTCGTATGCTTCTCTTTTCACTTTATAAGACAGTCTTAGAGATAGTTTCACATGATGCATCCAATTTTCTCATGTTCTTAAAATGTGCAGCATGATCTCCTGTGTGGCCATACCATAACCTATCGATGAGTGGCCTTTCTTGGATATTTAGGTGGTTTTAGAGATTCATCCGAGTTGCATGCATGAATAGTTTGTTCCTTTGACTGCTAGGTGCTGTTCCGCCGTTATGTAGGTGCCTATTCGTTTCGCCATTCACCCACTGGAAGACGTCTGGGCTGTTCCCAGTTTTGAGCTAGTAGAATAACTTGCCATGAACATTTGCGTGCAGGCGTTCATGTGAGCATAAATTTTCATTTCTCTGATGTAAGTACCAAAGAGCAAAATCGCTGGGTTCGTGGTAGCTGCACGTTTAGTTTTTTAAGAAACAGAAACAGGCAAACTCTTCCAAGAGTGGCTGGACCATTCCCCTTTCCACCGGCTAAGTCTGTGTGATGCGGTTTCCCACAAATCCTCACAGCATTTGGTGGTGTAACTTTATTATTTCGGCCCTTCTGTGAGGTGGCGGTGGGTCTACTTTTTAAAATATGAAAGTAGACACATTTTATTCAGTAAAAACCATTCAGAAAATTATAGAAAATTGAGCACACATTGGTTTTCCAACATGAGATGATTCTTCAAAGATAAAAATAATTTTAAAGGCTCTATCTTGAAAATTTCCTTATTATGTTTGGTTTTTGTTTGGACTCCTTTTACCTCCCAATATTTTCTGTTATGTTTTTACATTTACAGATTTGTCTTTGAGACTAGTAAGATGGTAGTAAGTGTGATTTTTTAAAAATTGCTGTTCATCGTGACAAAATTTCTAGTTCTCGGCTTATACTGGAAGAGATTTCTGATTGATGATACTTCACGAGATGTTCACATGTTACTGAGCATAAACTTTAGTCTTCTGATTTTAGAATCCTCACAATTATGTTAAATGTATGTTAAAAAGTTAATTCTCTAAGATATTGCACAGATGGAATAGTTATCTCCATATCAAATAAAATCGTTTGGAAGCTACAAACTAAATCATGAACTAATTTTCTTACGTGTGAAGCTTAACTCGAGTGAACACCCTTGAAGAACTGTAAGTCAATAGCTTTCAAGATTGCCACGACTACAGTTAAAATTAAACATCAATGTTTTGCTTATAAATTTGCTAACCAGTTACATTCTCTCTTTAGAACTGAAGATACCACGTCTCAATATTTATTCCCGTTTCTCACTTTGCCCTGGACGTTTTCTGCTCCTTGCTGTTCCCACCAGCTTCTTCTCTGGTGACTCTTCCCCATCGGGTCCCTGCTGAGTGCTGTCATCCTGTGCAGAGGTCACGCCGGGCCACCTCTGTACCCTTCCGCTCTCATTGTCTGTGTCGTCACAGTGAGCAGTGCTGAACTTTGGACCAGGCTACACCCCCTTGCATACTTCTCCTTACCTCTCATTTCATAGTCCACACACTAGAGTTCCTTGGATTCATCGTCCTGCAACGGAACCTCCTGTGCATTGTCTTTGTGAGGTGGACCTTGTCTTTGGCCATTGCTGTTTCTCCAGCGTCAGGCTGGGCACCTGATTCTTAGTGGTCACTCAATAAATCTACGTGTTATTGTTGACTGGTCGAGGAAATGAAAGGGTGGACTGAGACATACCCACCAGCTTCTAAGTTCCACAGACATGTTCATTGTTCTCTGTTCAGTAGGTTATTTGTTCCCAAGCCCTGTTTCTTTGAGAGTGAGCAGGTTGATGAACTCAGAGGGAGATTAGATATGAAGAAGGAAGTGTTGCAGAAAGTTGTCTAGGATTTAGTGTCCTGCATCCACTTTCAGACAGTCTATTATAGCTCCATATTCTTTACCCAGGATTCTATCTCTTGGGAAATCAGAGTTCTATAAAAACGTCTAAGTGTCTTACTTTAAATCGGTGTTCTCTGAAGTTTTATATCCATAAATCGAATGCTATCAGGTTGTTCCATTTTCTTGTTTTGAAAAAACTTGATGTCATTTTGTGGCTTTGTCTATCTATGGCAGGGTAAAGAATATTCAGGTCAAGTCATAGAGAGGTAGTAAGAAACTTTAATTAGATAAACGGTGTACTCTAGAAACTATATTCTTTTAATAGACTATGTTAGGTAAATTTTTAGCTTGATGTAAATGAGTTATTCAAACCTTTTAAATCATAATTTTGCAAATTATAAATGTTCTTTTATATTCTTCCT
The DNA here is from genome assembly GCF_000325575.1 of Pteropus alecto. Lineage (NCBI taxonomy): Eukaryota > Metazoa > Chordata > Mammalia > Chiroptera > Pteropodidae > Pteropus > Pteropus alecto. The sequence continues at coordinate 9,497,576 of NW_006439191.1, read as the reverse complement.
TTTACAAATTAAACTTTATACACAGTTCTTAAAAAATTGACAGAGGAAATGATAGTGTTTAAAGTGTTTGATTACCTCATTTCTTAAAAAATAGGTTTAATATTTGAATTTACATGTGCTAATAATCAATAATTACATAAGAGTGCTGAAAAGTCTTTCTCCAAATCTGCAAATTTTTCCCATGAAGAAGGCCAGATAGCAATTATTTTGGGCCCTGGAGGCCATAATGTCTCTTTGGAAACTATTAAACTCTGCTGTTGTAACTCCATGTAGATGAATGAACATGTTTAGTTTGAATAGAATTTTACTATGGACATTGAATTGTTCGTATAACTTTCACATGCTATGAAATATTATTCTTGTTTAGATTTGTTTGCAGCCATTTGAAAATATGAAAAGCATTTTTAGTTCACAGGTTACAAAAAGAATAGCAGTGGGCAGGATTTGGCTTATGGGTTATCGTTCGCTGACCTGGGAGGTACAGCAAGGTATGTTCGGTTCTATAACACAATTTACCACATTTCTAATCGATTTTTTTTTCTTAAATGTATTTGAAATACTGATTATTAAATATCTTAATTATCTTTGTCTTATATGTTCATTATATTACTCAGGGAAGAAGACGTAACAATTGTTGAGTGATGATTAGGGGCTGATGCTTTTTTGCACCTTGTATGTCACTTAATCTAGTCACTGTCTCTGAGAAGTGGATATTCTTATTTCTATTTCAAGAAAGAAGCAATGAGGAAGAAGGGGATTAGCAAAATTTCCAAGGTTATCAATTTGCTAAGAGGTGGGTCCTCGTTTTTAACATCCATTTATGAGGCTCCATGTTTATAGAACTGAATTATTTTTTCAGCCACATAAATAGGCTGCATCCACTTAGCGCAGCACTATGTTCAGGTGTTCAATATCTGTTGTTTACTGGAGGATTGGTGTTCGATGCCACTATTTCCTCCAAATTGTAAGCAAGAAAATTGAATTCATATTTTTATTATGTAATTTTTACCTGAGCGATTGTGCTTTATATGGCTTTAAGGGAAATTGGATTGGCAATTGGCAAACGGAGTTTGAAATACAGAGTTCTTTATTTTTCACATATGGCCCCGACTTGCAGTTCTATGTATCATTTAATTTTTAATCTTGCAGTTTCCGTTCCTCTCGAATTCTCAGATGTTCAGAACATTTGATGACACACCAACGTTAAGAGAATGTTTTTCACAGTGGTTTGAGGAAGAAGGAAGTGTTTTTGTATAGGGATTATAAAATATGTCGAAGCACATATTCTTTTTTCTAAAGCCAGTTGCTTTTTTCAAATAGATATATTTCCTGTAAGTGCATCCTTCATTTCTCATGCTCTAGTTCTTTGAATACATTTCTAAGTTAATTTTTCAAGTGAGTGTTGCTACAATAATAAGTAGAAGTTAGGAAATTGTAAGACTCATCAGTGTATGACAGTCAAATGGTCCACTGAAAACTGAGCCTTAAGATTTAGTAAAAGTTCATTTTAATGTGGCTTGACTTTACATACAGTCACAGACACTTCATTTTAGGGTTCCCTATGACCATAATTACCTGTGCATTGTATTACATATAACGCTCTTGTCCCATAAGGTTATGATGCCAGCATAATCAAGAGAATAACAGGTATAAAGAAAATGAGCATAGTTCAAAAAAATAAATAAATGGAGGACTCTTTTTAAAGACTCAAATTGGGATAACTTTCATTACATTTCTCAAATATTTGTTACAGTGGTTTTCAGTTGGCATCTTAACTCGGAATGATCATTAACCGGTTCGGGCCTCTCTGGCCCCCAGTTTCCTGCGGGTCACTGATACGACCTTCAGGTGAATGTAGCTAAAACGAACCCTGTCACGAATAGGCGACAACTGAAACATTGACATTTCAAAGATGAGGCCAAATCACAGGGAAAAAATGCAACAGCGGTTGATCGTCTGGCGAACACATCACGGCAGGCTGAGCCGGATGGGACCCATGGCACAGTGCCCACTCACCTTTGAAGGCCGCTGTCTGTGCCCCGAGGGCACGTATGTTTGTGCAACTGCCAACCACCTGGTTCACGCTTAGCCAGGTAATGTGTGACCGAGGCGCGAGCCATGATGTTAGGTGCTGGCTTTGTTCACTCTGCATCACATGCGTGGAAAGGGAAGCTAACATCGGAATGACACTTCGATAACATAGGATCAGAGAAATGAAGAAGAGGGAGGTGGCTGATTCTGAATGGTCTGTGGCATGGAAACCGCATGGCAGCTGATCACTAAAATCGACGGTTGGCAACCTACTGGGAAGGAAGACCGCGTGTCTGCTTTTACATTCCTCCTGATTGAGCGGATCCGGCGGTGAGAAATCACTGAAGTGTGTCAGTTTTATAACGCGGTCTGCTTGTTCTTGCAGTGGACTTTGAGATCTATTCGTTATACATCGATGAAAATGTAAAAACCTTATTTTTAAAGATTTTGAGTTTGTTTTATCTCCAGGCTTTACCTATTAATCAATGGTCTAAGAAACAGACTCCCATTCTTTTTTTCTTTAAAATTTAAAGGCTAAGATGAAAGCTTTCTTTTTGCGTTTTCTTTTCCCCCCTAATGTTAATTTCGTTTGCAAAAACTTCTTGGCTTCACCATTTCTATCTTATTCGTCATCCGAGGACAATCTCAGGACACGGGCGTTTCTGCATCAGCTCGAATAATTAGTCTCCCAAGTCTAGCAAAGGCTATGTTAATAATAATTCTGTGCCTTGCCCACATTTATTGCCTGCAGCAGGGTTTCAGCGTGAGAGATGGTGATGTACCTAGCCAGTTATGTCTTTTGAATGCAGAGATAATTTCCCTCTTAGTCTAGCAGGGAATTGGTGTACTCAGTGGAACAGTATCTCTATTTATGATTTTTCTCTCAAAGCATAAACGTGCTGGAAATGGTTATCCATCGAAGGCATGCAACATTAAATATGGACAGTCATCACCTGTGTGAAACGGTCTTTGCAAATTGTGGTCTTCTGAGCTAATGTATTATATGCCTCGAATAAATGAATGAATGGATGGATGAATGAATGAATAATTCTGTCCTTTTCTCCCCCGAATGAATGAATGAATGGATGGATGGATGGATGAGTGAATGAATGAATAATTCTGTCCTTTTCTCCCTCTATCCATTATCTTCCAAGCGTTTGTCCACTGAGTGCAGGAATACTGGGCCTTAATGAAAGATAAGCATTATCTCTAATTATGAATGGAAGCCAACTGTCGGTTAACGAGATGACTTTTGGGTCGGAGTGTCGATGGGAGGAGAAGGCCCTTGGTCCAGACAATCAGCTCCAAGCCAAGAGGCCTGTCCTGTTTGCCACCGACTCCATTTACCCACTCTTTTAGCGTCTAGAACTTTTCATCCATAACGCTTATTCCAATTTGTAACTGAACATTCACTGCTGTGTATGTTCCTTTTCTGATTCTTCTGACTAGAACAGAATAGATTCTTCTGTGAGAACGAGGCTATTTTTCTTTCGCTCACTGCTTTATATTAATGACGAGCACCACAGACAACATAAAAATTATTGATTGAATAAATAAGTCCTCCTGTAACCAGACTGAGCCTTTCCTTTCCATGTGGATTGATTTAAAGAATTGCTAGATTTCTGACCCGGGAGGAATAAGGTGGGGAAACTAAGCAGAAGATAGAAAAACTCGAAAAGCTCTCAAATGCTGTCAATTTATGCTAATACAGTCAGTTCCTATTTATACTTGCTTCTTTCTAGATCGTTATAATTCTATTTAAAATGGTTTTTATAGTTCTGGGACATAAGGGCATCTCCACAGAGAAATGAGGACGATTTCTTTTCGTGACTAAGCGACACTTTTCTGGTCACACGTGGAGTCCTGAGGAGGCCCGTGGTTGGTGAGCACTGAGAGAGAACCTGGCTTTTCTTGGTCATACTGTCAGCGTCAGAAGGAAAGCCTTGAGCCTCCGTAGCGTAAACAGTACCCAAGTGGGACTGTGATGTCTTTGACAGCGACCTCAGTCACTCACTTGACAGTGCGAACTCTATGTATCACATCATTTAGGAAATCCCTGGTTCGCCTAGAAAGAGAATGAGATTCTAATGTGATCGGATATGTCTCTGTGGATGGCGATTATTTGAAAATTTCCTTCGAGTTTGAATTGCTGCTGCTCTCCCTGAGAAGGTATAAAGTTTGAATGACCGAAATGCACATGGGGCTGATGGGGGGGTTCCGGGGGACAACGTCCCTAGGATCACGAGGAGAGGTAGGCAGTCTGAACCCCTTTATTTCATCTCAGTGCTTCATAAGTCATGTGGGTTTAAGGCCTGGTTTATAAAAAAAAAAAAATGAGTTCAAAACTTGATTTTTTATTAAAGCATATTAACGGAGTGGAATATTATGCGATAAACATCCCTTTACACATGCAGAAGTTCAAATAGCGAGTGGAAGTAAGCGATTTTGTCTCAACCACAGAAAACCATGAAATGTGTTCGAAAGTATTGCTGCTGATGACTGGAAATTACAATCTATTTTCTACTTTTGACCTTTTTACTTCCTTTAATAGTGTTATGCACGCAGAATTCTGCTAGACATGATGAAAGCTCGAGGAGGAAATAAGAAACACATGGTCTCAAGGATTACATGTCTTTTCTTCGCTGTTTATCTCCATATTTTCCTACTTTTGTGGTTCATCAGACTGTTCCAAGGCTGACTTTGGAAACGTTAGAATTCCCAGAGGTTTACTTGATAAATGAACTTAGCTGTTGGATATTTCCGTTGACTCTGGTTTTGGAAACTCGAATGATGTCCAGATACATTACATGGAAATCGTCGAAATCACTTACTTTTCTCTGTTTCTCGCTTGGCTGCTGCTGTATTTACGATACTATTCAGAGTTGGAGTGAGTTGTTCCTGGCAGCGTGGACGGTTCGCCCAGACTCTGATGTTCTGAAGAGATATTTTATGGACTAAAGTTTTAAATCAGCATATCATTTCTGTTGGTCCTCATCGGCAATCTCCGTGAAATAAATAAATCTGAACACGTGACAAAACGTCCCTCTCCTAAGAGGTAAAAAAGACTAATGAAGACTTTGTTGGCTGTAGCAAAGGCAGCTGAATCGCAAATTCGAATATCTTGAAGTCTGTGCATAATCGGAGCGAGAAAGTTAAGTCACAGATGAACCCACCTAGGTACCCCCCATCGCCACTTTATACAATTTCTAAATGCTGAGAAAACTGCTTCTGCGGCCATTTCTTTACTTTTACCAGCAGCATTTAGTCTAATTACATTAAATTGCTACCATAAAGGCATCTCTGATTACTTCATGGAGAGAGACTCTATGTTGACGGACTAGAGACCCTGCTGAAATAATCACCAGGCTCTTGAGTTATTTTTGTTGCTTCAGTAAACTTTCCACAGATCCACATTTCTCAGTGATGATACTGTGAACCCTCACGAACATGTCGATTCGCTTTGGGGGGAAATTTTATCCAATTTGTGTGATGATGATGGCTGCCATCGGAGACCAGGTCGATGGAGGGATGAGGAAGAAAGCTCGAGGGGCTTCCCAATGTCAGTTTCTCTATCTGGTATTTCGCATCGTTCTCATTGTCTTCTCATTCATGTTAAGAAGTAGCAATTGCCCCCCCCCCCATTTTGCCACTTAGGGGAAACTGAGTCTCAGAACAAACAGTGACACACCCTTGGTGGTTTCAGAGTTCCAGACCTAGTCAGTCTTACGCTTGGACTTAAATGGAGGTCGTGTCTCTCCAACGCTCGCCCACCCTTCTCGACGTGACAATCCTCAGGTGACAACTTGCCCTTTCTGAAGTCTGCTTGGGGCTCCTGCTCTGAGAACCGAGGCTGTTTTCCTTGATGGGCCTTGTAGGCAAGTATGGGGCCAGCTCAGCTGAGTTAAAGACAATGACTCCTGAGCTCTCAACAGCAAAGCCCACACTTCACGCTTGAAGGAATGCACTGAACGCCCCCTCTCCCCCATGCACACCTGCACGGACTGTTCAGAAGAGTAGAAGTTATGAGGACATTCGATGATATGGTTCTTGATCCCTGGGTACCGATGAGGTCGAGAATCTACATTCTAGAAAATTCTTAATTTTATATTTAAATTCTATATTTAAAATGACCTAATGACCTGAGAGCAACCATTTCGATCTTTGTCGCTGGCACCCAGAAGGGATTTTGAATAGATGAGCATGTTAGGAAGTAAAGTCGTGGTTAAATCTGATGACGATGGTGTTACTCGGTGCAAATGGGGTGCCTCGTTTTTGTTAATGTTTTTGTTGTTGTTGTTACATAAGCACCAAATGGTCACTACGGGAAAGATAGAAAACGCGGACTAACAACCACCACCAGAAACTTCAAAAAACAACAACATAATTTCAGCAATGAGAATGATTCGATGTGTAATATTTGGGGTTTCCCCCCTATTTTTAAATGCGTGATTTATCCGAACAGGATCAGAGCACAATAGTATTTTGTAACCTATTGCTTATTTATCGGTATTCTACTTAATAGTATATCATGAATAGCTTTCCATCATTATTTGTGATTGCATACTATTCCATACTATAGATGTAGCAAAAAATATTTATCTGGTTTCCTATTATTGGGCAATTACATGGCTTTGATTTTTCACAATCGAAACAAGATTATCGTAAGGCTACAAAGAATGTTTATGTACTATTGTATGCCACTGTTATATCAGTTGTCGATATCGTCCTAATATTTTCTTTGCCCTTTAATAAGACTTGTACCTTTTATATATTCCTGCATTTTTATGAATTCATACATGCCTATCCTTTCTGTGGCACATTCTGCCATTCCTGGTAAGAAACACTTCCACATTTATTCTGTCCCTTAATACGTCAGCCACTTAGTGGGGCACATGTTAAACGATGGTGCCGTCTTGGTCCTTGGCAGATGGCCTTTACTGTCTGAAATCTGATCACTGATATTTTTCTGAGTCGGAAGCCTTGCGTGTTGGCAGCCATGTTCTCAGCATCATGGATTTTTCTTAAACTTAACAGCTGATTTTGTTGAGGAAAGGGTATATGTTATAGTTTCTGAAACAAGTGATATGTTCTGTGTATTGAACACCCGACATCCTTAGACTAAATAAACGTCGCTAGAAGAGTTTCAGAAAGAAGTGGGGAGGAATACTGTGACAATTTATTTGCTATTAATGAATGCACAGTGCTCTGTAAAATAATCATGTTAACCAAGTACATGTCTTCCTGCGCCATCAACATCTCCTTAATAGTCTGTCAAGCAACCCCGAACAAAGATAGCATTAAAGAAATTAGGATCGGCTGCTGGAGCTGAAATGTTTACATCCTATAAAATCTTTCCAGAGTAATGGTAAAAACGAAAGACTCTATTCCTGTGATCATGCAACTGGATAAAAGGAGTGTGTGCCTGTAAACAAATTTCTCTTGAACGCACATCTGAGCGGAAGATCGTAATGTCTCCACAGCTAGTTCCTTGTGGATCCACAGTTGTGTCTTTCCCACGACTGCAGCCATCAGTGTCTGACCCAGGAAAAAGGTACTGTAGGGTTTGCTATACCATCAGGGGGTTGAAATAACGAAGATAATGTTTGAATGTTTTTGTTGATGGGGACGAAGCTACTGTTATTTGTTCTTGACTTACTTATTTATCAAAAATAGAGCACTTTTAATACTCTGTAGTTTCGATAAACCGATATTGCATAGATTAAGTATATTTATTTTAATGATCAACAGGAGATACACGTTCCAGAAAATTCTCTAGCATTAGTGAGACACTCGATTCAGCCATTTATTTTTGCTATCCCCTAGAATAACTGAGTGTATAAAGTATACTCCCACGTTAAGTCATTATCAAACGGTTCTAATTTGACATAATAATCTGTCTCTAAGATTATTGTTTAAATGGAAAGTATTTTGAACGTGTCGTACCAAAAGTTGTTCTAAAAGAAGTCAAAATGCCTGCTCCTGGTCCTGCTCCTTTTGTCTAGACGTTTTAGGACAGGCTGCCAGCATCGCCAGTAGGGATGTTCCAAATACACTGGTGTCACCGGTCGAGGGAACAATTCTACCTAATAAACAAGGGAAGTGCTAACCAATTTTTATTACTGCTGAGCAGTTCATGAGCCAGCAGAAAGGAAACTCCCATAACAGATAAATCTCTGCTCCATTCACAATTACGTTTTTATAATCAGCACTTTAAAGTGCTTCTTCCTTAACTGGGCGATGGCAAAATTGGCGTTTGGGTAATAACCCACAACGAGTAAAGATTCATTGCATTTCTGATTGGCTCCTTAGTCAATAACACCTTCGGGGGCTTGGACATCTTCAGAAACTTCGAAGTAGATATAGTCCCATTCTCTTTGATCCTTGCCTGAACAGAAAGAGGCTTAGTCCGAGAGAAATGAGGAGAAGTTCCCACGTAATTTGGTTTTGCACTTGAAATGGCAGCTGAGAATTTTCTCTTGTGCTCAGAGGAAACCAGTGGTATCTAAAGAGCATTTTTCAGCCTTCGCAAGTACACGGGGCTACCCAAGGCTATGATATCGAGAATGAAATGTTTGTTCGGCTTAATTCCACATCTCCTTCTAACTTTTCAGAGAATATTATCTTATGCAAAAGCAGAAGGACTTGTCTTTCTGACAGCGATCACTGCACTGTTGTCCAAAATAGATTGAAACATTATTTGAAAATGAGACGGGGTATTTTGACATGAAAAGCATAAGCCTTTAATTTTTTACCTAGTCATTCTTCCACAGACCTGATTGTGGAGATCATTAGAGTAGGGACATTCCATTCCATTATTGATCTTTATCCTGTTTTTTCTTTTTCCCAAGGATGCCGATTAGAGGTAGTTCATTGCCATTCATCTGAGGCTAAGAGAGTTAGCAAGTTAAAAGTAAGGGAGAAACGGCAGGAGAAATTTGGTACATTAGCAAGGGCTGTGATCTAGAAATCAGACGTGTGTTCAGTACTAGTTTTGTTGCTTTGTATGTGTGGGGGACACCAAGCTTCACATCACATACCCTCTCTTGGTTTTAGTTTGTATCTATGAGTAAACTTTAGCTCTAAACAATTTCTTGTATAGAAGCAGTTATGGCCCTTGGCATCTAGTATTTGTACGAGACAAATTATAAGGGACGGGGGAGTAAGTCTTCAAAATGTATTTTGGTTTCACTGTAAAATTGCACTTTTATTACACCCAACTTCTTGACTTCCTGGCAGTATGACCTTGGGCAATGTACAGAACTTTTTGAGCCTCACCAATCTTATCTGTATAATGAGGATAATAATTCTTAGCTCAAAGGACTTTTGTAAAATTAAATTTTAAAAATACGAGTGTAGTATGTAGCAGGCATATATTAAAATGATGTGACTAATCAATATTTTAAAAAGTACATTTTGGAGAGAAAAATTTTCATCAGCGATGCAAAAATATTTTTTGCGTTGTTTATGTTAGTCATTTGGGATCATTTTTCCTTTTATTTCATTTTTTACCCACAGATTTTATCATAGTAAAATTTTCTACTAAACGCCCCGCGCATAATTAGGATAAAGTGATAGTAATTATGGAAGATGCACAGGTGGAGAACATTTTTTTTTTTAAGTTTCTTGACCTCCAAATTGCACCTTTTCATGGAAACAGTTGAACTAAACAAATTAGGAAATAGTTTTAACATCTTCAGGTCGCAGCGAGAAATGAATTCAACTCCGTACTTTGTACAAAACGTTTCTTCATATACATTACATTCCTTCGCGTGCACCGGCAACTTTTTGCACATTAAATTTTTGAACTAATGGGGACTTTTCAAACTGTAACTTCATATTTTTTATTTCAATGAAAGTTTCTGAGTAATTAAGCACGCACCTCATCTCTCTGCAGAGAGTACATGCTGATTCATGAATGGAATAATGGTGTCCTATTGACATTCTTCCTCATGAAAGGAATTCAAGCAGCTTTAAAAGACTTGAAACTCTAAAGATAATAGCCTCATTTTCAGGAAATTTGTTAGGTTATTAATATCACTGATCTCACGTCACCCTTTTTTCACTAGCAATGTGTCATTATTTACAGGTGAATAATTCTAAACACATCTCGGGTAATTTTACCCAACTTTACGATGCTCTGATGCAGTTCTATGTGTGCACTTCGATCCCTTGAGATGGCAAACACCTTGTCCTTTAATAACAAAAAGCGAATTAGGGAAGCTAATAACCAGCTCTCATAAAGGCTCTGAGGTCCACCTTTTGCCATTAAAACAAATAAGAGATCGTTCGCCATCGCAAAAGACCTTTTGATTCTTCAGTGAGAATTTTCGAGGGATATTCTATAGTATTATCGTGCTAAGAAGGATGCAAAGAAGGTACAAGACAGTCAGTGCTGAGTGTTGGTACCACCGCAAGAACAGACAAGAATGCCTCAGACTACCCAAATAAAAGTACAAGGTAGGTCCTGACCGAGGATCAACGAGTGATACTTTATATCGATCTCTATCTATATAATATATGCATGTATAATTGATATACATGCAGTTGTGTGAACATTTGAATTGGTCACAGTCATAATTTGCACACACACATATGCGCACGTACACAATCAAGCCTCATTATTTGCCCTAGTGACGTGCGATCACGTCTCTGCGGACACTGAATGACTGAAAAACAGGACACTAAATAGACTCTCAGAGACTTGAACTTGACGATATGATTTTGACAGAAGAATGTAAATAAGCGTAAAAGCAAAAAGCAAACTTCTGTATAGCAAAATTCATTCGACATTCAGCAAATAGGGCAAGTGCCTAATTAATACGTGTACCTGGCACCATGTTAGGTTCTGAAAACACGATCGAAATGAGCCAAGTAGACACGGTTCCTGTCCTCACAAGTTTAGAGCCAAGCCAAGCATCACTGGCAGCTTTGGAGGGACACACGGCAGGAAACATGCCCTCAAATAAACTCTCGCTGAGGCTCGTAGTCAGTGCTATTAATGATGCAACCCATCTGGTACTTGGTGGCTTCCTGTCTGTTTCAGTCTGGTTTTGCTCATTATTTCTGCAAAGCACTAAGCTGAGCTGTGTACCTTGCTCAAGACTGGTGTTCACTTTCAAATGTAAATATACCGAATTTCTAAGTATGAAAGTATTTTTCAAAGTTATCTTTCTCTCTTACATGTCTGTGTTCTGCGTCCTGTGGCGCAGAACCAGTTATTCGACCTTTTGGGTTCACTTGAAGGAAAGAGCCCCCTAAAGAGGCAGTTCTGACACTTGGCAATCAGTACTATGGGCAAAGGATCGAGGGCACTAAGCAAAAATGACATCTGTGCCACTTGACAAAGGCTTTGGTGAGAAAGACGTTCCAGGTGGCATCTAAAACGAGGCCTCAAAGGAAGAAGGGCAAGGCCCAGAGGAAGGCGAAAGAAATCTTAGTTCAACTAAGAATCATTTTCCTTAACGGCCAGACAGACGATTACTTTCATCAAAAAGTAGCGACCCACAGATTTAAAAGCTCTATGACTGGACTCAACTAAATCTGGTTGAGGAAATACAGAGGAATTACGGTATGCTAGAGTGTTCGTATCATCCACAGCCAATCGGAAAAGTGCGTCTGAAATTAACAAATCTGTTCCTCCTTTTGGAGCAAGGTGATCTGGGGCTCTGTCTCCCAGCACAGATGCCAGATGGCTGTAGCCACAGATGGCCGGCCTCTGCATGCTGACAGTTGTCGACTTGGGGTGCTAATGGGGTGTTAGAAGCATCTACTGCTGAGTCACTTTTAATCCTGTGTATATTAGTGAACATCCACTATACTCCAGGCACCAGATAAACGATAATCAGTAAAAACTGATTGAAATCTCTGTAGCGGAGCTCGAGGTTTAATGAGGCTTTAAGAAATGGTACCATGACAAACGTTTATTTTCCCTTAAAATAATTCGGAATTTTTATAAACTCTGACACCATAATTAGAAATAATGGAGGGGGAGGGAGAGGAGAGACAGGGACAGTCGGCAGGTAGATCAGAGTACCTTCTTGCTCACACGTGATAAGGTGATGGGAAGAAGGGAGTGGGTGGTCAATTCCTTTCCAACACTTCCCTATACATCGCTCACACTAGGGATCCAATCTGGCAGTTTCTGCAGTCACGTCTAATTAAAGGTCATGCCTTAGAATAGAAGACCGCACATCCCAGTGCCTTCAATGATGTGAAATATTTCACAGGGATTTTTGTAGATCGATACGTGGATGGAGCTTCCATCTGGCCTCAATATTTGTATTTATCATCTAAAGTTTTGTTTTGCTTTGTTTTTCCCTATCTTGTCTTGAAAATAAATTTTAACCCGAAGGCAAGTTTAAATGCCTTTAGGCCATTCTTGCGAGCATGTTCATTATAAGGCTTTTTTTTTTTTTTTCCCATTTTCTTCCTTATTCTGCTGAAAGATTTTTACTACTCGAAGAACTCTAGCGAATAATTTAATACGTGCTCACGGGAAAGAGGATTCGGGCCGAACTACGAGACTTTTATCTGAACCACAGAGGGGGGATTTGAAATCAGCTCAGATTGGAAGAAGATTTCAGGGAAGAAAATCAGGAGTTTAGGTTTGGCTGTGCTGAGTCAGAGATGCCCACGAGAGAGCGCCACGTAAAACAACTGAGCAGGTAGTTGAATGTATGAGTTTGCAAGAGGACGGGGCTGAACATATAAGATTGGTGGTCTAGGGCACGTCGATGGATGACAGTTATAAAAGATGACTGACGTCATCTTGAGAATAGAAGAGAGTGAACTAGCCGAGGATGCTTAGAAGGAGTAAGCTGCAAGGTAGTGGGAAAACCGAGAATGGAGTACTTTGGGAAGTCAAGTGAAAAATGCGATTCGGGGGTGAGGAAGAGATCAGCTATGCCTAATGCCTAATGATGTCCAACGCCGACAGGATAAGCAAGATGAACTGAGAAAATACATTTCTGTTTTTTAAGCCACCCGGTCGGTGGTATTTGGTTATGGCCGCCCTAGCAAATGAATACGGCAGATCTCAGTGTGTCTCTTTCTTCCTTCGGTTGCCAGTCAGAGCCACGGCCAGGTGCATTTACCACTCCCGCTGCAGGGAATTTTTCTTGGTTTCTGCACTGATGTCAACTTTCGGGAACACCGGTCCTTTGTGGGGGGTTTTGTGGGGGAGTTTCTGTGGGGATCTTTTGGGGGGATTTCTTTGGTCTCCTGTTTGTCAAAATATAAACTCTATACCATCAAAAATTGTCAGATAGCACCAGGGTGAACAGCGAACGGCAGCTTTAATGTTAGCTTACTTCTCTGATTTCTTATTTTCTTATCTTTTCTGGCTTCTAAGGATTTCCTTTGCTTTCCTACTACTTAAGCCATACATGTTTAAAGTGGCGTGTGTGTACAATAATTTAGTTAACCGTTTAGGTATATCTTTGGGGGAAGGTTTATGGCACATTTGTGCTACCATATTGTCAGAAGCAAAATTCTGAATTGCTTTGAAATCTGTTCTCGTCATAAAGCGATTGGCTGTTATCTCTCTGTTCCAGTTTATCACAGTCGGTTGCTTGCTTTTTGATCAAGTTACCATTAAACTCATAGACGGTCTCTATAAAACAATCGCCAGGGTCTCTGGTTGGTTCCTCTAGACGTACATCCTGATACGGAGTTTGGGTTGTGGCCTGTCCTGAGAACAATGTGACCTCAGGCAAAGGGACTCGTTGCACCCGAGGCAGACCCTGAAGCAGTGGACAGATGGAAACTACCCAGCAATTATTTGAAGAGGGGGGGCCTGGGTACCTCTTTTCCATGCCTCCCATATCCAGGTATATATATGAGACTGAACACATGGGACCATCATAAGAAATATGTACTTACAATGATGATGTCGCAACTGAAATTAAGCCTTGTGTCAGTAAATTTTACCAAAGAAATTCCTAAAATGTCTAACAACTATGCTAGTACATTTTATGATCTGTTGCAGTATGTTTTGTAATTAGAAAAAAAAAATACAGTACCTGAAACCATAACCTTTAACCTTTGGAGTTATCTCTCTTATTGAGTGGAAATTCTTTTCATGTCTATTAGACACAAGTCTGCGTGTAAATGCCTTATCCTTCATCATTATAAAATTGCACAGAAAACGTTAAGACCAGCATTCCACTGAAAGAACATCTAGTAATTTTGCCTAAGTTTGGGATAATTTTTTCTGACAAAATTGACAGCAAATTTTTCTCTGGTATAACATTTTCACATTTTTACTGTATCATTGTGTATCTTCTCAGATCGTTTGGGAAAGATGTTTTGGGAAATTTCCATGTAGGGGGCTTATTTGACTATGAAAACGGTGAGCTGATAACCAGATTTTAGATTACTGCTCTATTCTTTACCATATACACAGATTTTTAAATAACTTGACATTTAGATTTCACATTATTTAGTGAAAAATATATATATTTAAGTAAGTATTGTTATTTATTTATTGGGAAAATGACTTATTCTTTATTATTTTCAAGTAGTAAACAAACAAAACCTAAAGACTCGTTTATATATATAAGTGATTTATGAAAAGTGGTGGATTATTAATACACAGGAATACATATAAGAATACCATGCAGTTTAAAACATGATCTAGGCCCGCATCTTCTACGTTTGAGTAAAAATAAAGTTATAGAGCAGCAGGTGCAGCATAATTCTCTTTTACTGTTGTTTAAATAATTCAAATGTCACCAGACACTTGTTAATGAAGCAAAGCTAAGTTTATTTAAAGTCCCAGAAGTTAGCACATAAGCATTTGTGACGTTTCACAAGCTGATGTTAGAGGCGATACGTATTTACCAGGCTTTGGAATTGGGGCTCAAGTGGTGGAAGGAGGGTATGAGAAAAGGTTTGAAGTGGTCCGAGTTTGTGACGAATCATTTAGATTTGGCAGACACAGCAAACTGAGCATTTTTAAGTCTTAACGAGTAAAAAGGCAATGTAAGTTGCAATGAGTAGGCTACTGCAGATAGGTGATGTGTTTGCCTGGGTGAACAGACTTCTGTCTCTCATATGTTGATCTATAGGAATTTTCCGAAGCAAACAGCGAAGCTATGTCTTGTCTAACACCCTTATTTTTTCCATAAGCAAATGTTCCTTGAAGGGATCAATTTCACAAAATGGACGTACGTGATTCACAGTTTCTGTTTTCACAATTACAAATATTTATTCTAGGAACTTTTTTTTTTTATTATCAACGAACCAGAAAGTAGTTATCAGTTGCCATGTTTAGTTGTGCGTTTCACATCTAAAGTATCTTAATTTTCATAACAGCCCTGTTAATGGAAGTAATATCTATATTTTACGGAAAATAAAAGTTTGCAGCTCTGATAAGTCCAGACTCTACCTCTTTATACCACACTACGAAATGAACAGATGAATATATAAACAAACTATTGTGGGGAAAAAGTCAGTTTCTCTAGAAAACCCATGAGTCTTATTGTAATATTCCACTGAGTGAAATTCTGTTTGAAACCATTTTCCTCTCTTCCTCCAAATTGTGTCACCTTGTCTTTAAATGCATCAACCCAGTATGGTCTACCTATTAAAAGTCATGCCTGTCATTTTCCCTTGAGTACTACATACTAAGAGAAGTCCCGAAGAAGTGCTATGTGTCTCTTAGAGCTGTGCCCATTACTAAACTGTCCAACTGTGACTTCTCCTCGCCCCCTTCCACAATCAGATGCAAAATGGAAGAGGCTGCTTGGAGGCTTGGGTTAAAACCTTACGCTATTGGTGCAAAAAATAATAATAATAAATGAAACAAATAGGCGTTCCTTTCACTGAAGAGCCGTGTCCCCACGTAGCTACCAGTTGCCTGCTAAGAACTAGCATCCGCTGAACGTGACCTCACTACTCACGACCCAACTGCAGTGCTCCTCCCCACACTGGGCCCTGCGGTCTAACCGCACCAGGCCTAGCAGCCCTGGGCTGCGGGGAGCGCTCTCGATTTTCCACGATGACTGGTGCAAGAGTCCAGGCTGAGTCAGAGACCGCGTGGCATCTTCTGTCACCTTATAAGTATAGAGGACGGAAGGGAGGACGTGCCAGTTGTCACTGTTCTGGGTTTGGACTGGGAGGCCGGCAGGTTTGCGGTGGGGCTGCGCTGCCTGTGTCATGTTCTTTACAGTTCCAGAACGCCTGTGGACGTGGATGCATGCGTGCTTATGCATGTACATGCACATGTGTGTGCATGCGTTTTATTTGAGAGATTCTGCGTGTGTGTGCATGGCGTGCGTGTACGTATGATGAGAAAGTAGCATTGAGGTAAGAGAAATAAATGAAAACCATCCTAAAGCAGCTGACCTTTCCCTTTTTTTTGAGGCGGTGATTGTAAACAGACAGAATCCTTACTAAACACAGTTTATTACCAGCCCGAACGCTGTGTATTTTTGCTACTCTTGATTATATACTTAACAGAAAAGTGAATTAATGTTCTCTTATTGGCATTTTCTTTTTTTCTTTTTTTTAACGGCTGGACCCAGGCCCGGTTCCTACTCATGCATTTGGCCCAGGGTCTGAAGAGGCAAAGTCCCTTTGCAATTTAAGCATCAAAAATAAAAGTACCTTTATACTTATCCTAGCCTTATCTTTCGGCTTCCTGTGCTTACAGTCACATTGGGGGTGCTTAAATTATTTTTAATCAAATGAAGGACAGAGCAGAGCGTCGGCTCTGCGAATGACCACGGCACGTGAGGACATGAGCTATCTAACCCGAGAGAAATCTGGATACGGAAGTTCTCCGGGGTGGACTCGTGACGCGTCACCATGGAAACGGCAGAGTCATTCCAGCTACCTGCAAGCCGTGATTACCAGGGAGTGACGGGAACGTAACTTCATTTACTGGGGAGCGATCGGCGTTAATGGGGGAAGACTGATGAGCCATCAGCACCCCAGCTGGTCTCACCGCCACGCCACCGCTGCGTGTATTTAGACACGATGCCTGGGTGCCCGCGTGCGGATGCTTGTGTCTGCGAGATGAGTTTGCGTGTGTGTGTGTGTGTGTGTGTGTGTGTGTGCGCGCGCACGCTGTGTGGAAAGCTGGGCTCTCTTTCCAAAAGCGGCATTGTTTTAGATCTTATTTGAAAAATGCAGACAATGCCATCAAAAGTCACGAGACTCCACCTCTGCCTCCTTATAAGGTGTCAGCCTTATATAGAAGGTGGGAAAGTTAGGCTGGAGTAAAAACGAAAAGAATCAGATGGGCGAAAATCAGCTGGAAAACGCCAGAACGGGGCCTGCGAAGTCCTTAAAATGCCGGGATTTCTGCTCCTGTGGCGAAGGCTGGCAGCACCTGAGCGTGCCACGGGTGCAGCAAAATTTTTTTTAAGATGAAAAATTGATCGTAGGCTTACTTATTAATTTTCTTTCCAGGGCTTCATGTGAATGGTTGCTCCGTTAAATAATTTAGTTACCAGAAGTTAGGAGTGAACGTTTGCGAACGGAGAGCAACCTGGTTTAGAGTCAATAATCAAAGGGCAGAGCTGAACAAACACTTCTCGGCAACCCTGTGCGGGTCTGGCATTTGCTGTGCTCTTTTGTAATATTTTACAAATGACCTAGAACTCTCCTGATAAAGCAGAAGCAAGAGACGAGAAGTAATACGAAGACCTGTGTCTCGATTCTGTTCCAGGACTAGCTGTATGAATTTGGGCGAGTCACTAAAAATATTTGAATTTCTTTTTCTGTGAAAGAAAGTTGATGGCTGCCTTACCCAAGTCACAGCGATCTTGTAAAAGTTAAATTAACAGTAGTGTAATTCCCCCCTAAATATTCATTAAATCATGGGGAGATTGTGCAAATAAACAAATCTAAATGAATAAAATTGAAAAAAAAAATGAAAACCTTTGGAGAATTATCAGTAATCACAAGGTAGATCGAGTTGGAATAAGGGCTTCCAAAAGTTCAGCTCACTGCAAACCCAATCTTTTCATCCTGAAATTGTTATAAACCATGGTTTTGTCCTTCCCGGCATACTATCAAC
Organism: Pteropus alecto; assembly: GCF_000325575.1. NCBI lineage: Eukaryota > Metazoa > Chordata > Mammalia > Chiroptera > Pteropodidae > Pteropus > Pteropus alecto. The sequence continues at coordinate 9,479,521 of NW_006439191.1, read as the reverse complement.
TGATAGTTCCTGAGGCGGGGACCCCAGAATTCCTTCATTCAGGCATTGGGCCAGTAATAATGAATCCCTAATAAGTCCCAAGTAACATGTGAGAAGCTAAAGATACAGTGTGGACAAAACTCAATATGGCCCCTGCCTTTGTGGAGCCTGTATTCTCATAGAATGCCTTTGCACGATCAGGAAGTGATTCTGGTAGTTTCTGAGGACTGCCAGGCCAAAGTACCAGTTACTCGGTGCCAGAAAACAACAGAAATGCATCGACTCAAAACTGAGACGTGTAGAAGTTGCGAATCACGTGGTTCACAGAGCTCTGTCCTCTCTGAAGCCTACAGGGGAGGCCCCTTCCTCGCCTCTCCCGTTTTCGGGAGCCCCGGGCACGCCTTGGACTGTGGCTGTGCCACCCCAGTCTCTACCTCTGTCTTCTGTTGCTATTTTCCTTCTGCGTCTTTCTCTGTGTCTTCTTATAAGACACCAGTCATATTGGATTCAAGACTCATCCTGCTCCAAAAAGACAGCCTCTTAATTTAAATAACTATGTCTGCAGTGACCCCATTCCCAAATAAGGTCACCATTTTGAGGTCTCGGGGGGTGAGGACGTCAACATATCTTTTCGGAGGACATACGAATTCAACGCATAATGACTTCAGAGAAAAGAGGGGTACACTCAGAGTAAAGTGGCCCATCCGGAAAGGTGGAAGGCCCCCAAGTGTAAAGCCAACTGAGAACCTGGCCGTGGTGAGCACGGAGAGGGGATCTCGGCAGTGGTACTTGGGCTTCGTTTTTTCTTCTTACTCGTTGGAATCAGAGCACCAAGCAGGGGACGAGGAGGACGCCACGATACAAGGAAACAGAAACGATGCTAGACGATAAGTTCTTATGAATGGCGAGGGTGCTGGGGGCTGCGTATGCTGACTTGCCCTTCGGATGTAGATTTTCCCAAGGAAAACCACCAACACATAAACGATGAGAGAGCAGAGCTAACACACCCACTGATCCTGCCTGCTGGGACCAGGGCGTCTGGGCAGGTATGGCCTTGTTCGAGAGGAGTTCAGTAATGAAAAGGACCCCATGACCAATACTGAAGAATCAGAGGGAGGAGGGAAGGGAGCCGCACCAGTTATAGACACAGAAGAGGAATCTTTCCTTTGAAGAGTGATCTATATCTACTCGAAGTTCCAAAAACGGTGTCTACAAAAGTTCATGGGCATCCTGAGTGGAGTTCGGGGCATCAGCCCTTGGACAAAGCAACAAAGCACCGACGACCCAGGTCAGAGTTATTTTTGTGTCGTTAAAATGGTAAGGCCTCCTTTAAAGGCACCGACTAAGAATTTTTAGAAGGAAGCAAGGAAATTGCCTTTTAACAAGATATTGCATGATTTTTACCCTAAATTCAAATAAACAGCAACAGAATGAGAGGAAAATGGGGAGAAAGTAACAAATTAATATCAGCATTAGATCAGTTGATACCGTTAGGGCAAAGTGATGATGGCGACGCACACACACAAAAAAATCTCTACAGCATTCGAAATTGTTCCAGAGCATAGAAACATCGGGAGAGTTTTTCGCTTCGTATTTAAAGATATTAGAATAATCTAAAGATGATAGCACATCAATCTTAGTTGTGACTATAGAAGAAAAATTCCTAAACATATAGGAAAATGAATCCATCAGTAAACTGCCTCGATAGTTTACTATTACAAAAACAATTTGTTCCAGAATTGAAAAAAAAATAATTGCATAAAAGAAAAACGATTGAAACAATTCACCAAATCTGTCAACATTCCCCAAAAATGTATCATCCACCTGACAGATTCAAGACAGGTTTTTGATTACTATCGACATCAATCCACTCCTGATATGGTTTTCAGTAAAACATAAATATTTATTGCAATTCTGGGGTCAACGATTTAACTGCACAAGCACGAGGCCTTCTCTTACAAGAATGCTCACCACAGTTCATATTTTTCTCCAAAAACTGCTAGTCGATGTAGTAAGTAGAAACACTGGAGAAGGTGTCCAGGTGACATGCCTGTCTGCCTAGAAAAACCCCAAGAAATAAACCTGAAAAAAAAATCACTACCTATAAAGGAGTTCATGATAGCTCTTTAAAACACCAAACACAAAAGTTAAACGTGAAAACGAAACCCTTTTAAAAATAGCAACCAAAATTACAAAACATCCAGAAATAAATATCCCAAAGCATGTGTAGGATCTACCCAAATAAAACAAGAAAACGTTTCTGACCGACACAAGAATATCATCACGAAACAATGAAAACATGTCAAGAGGAGAAAATGTCACCTAGTAATGATTGCAATATCACTTTTTTAAATTAACTATAATCCTAATTCTACTATTATATTGGGGGAAGTGTGACCAAATGATTCCCAATTTTACCTGAAGGATAAACACGTGAAAAAAAAGACACTTGAAGAAGCGACGAGGGCAGATTTGCCCTAATGTATTACTCAGAACTGTAGGTCCAGAAAGAATTCACTACGCCACCCTGCTGGATGCAGGTAAATTCAGATAAAGTGAGACGGGAGGAGGGACGTTAGGAGGAAGAGAGGAACGAAGGGAGGGAAAGGAAATACTAGGAGGATATTTAAAACCAAATAAATCACAAAGTTGAAAAGGATAAACGCTAAAGTCTACATAACTCCCCGGAGAAGGTCCCAAAAGATGACACTAATACTACTAACCGGCCTTGATTCTGGTAGTTGCCATTAGATCAAATAAAAGAAAGTGCCACTCTATATTATAAATTATAAACCTAAGGACATTTTTCTGTACCTGAGAGAAGGCATGGATCAAAAAAGTGTTTTGCTTGTTTTTTTTGTTTTGTTTTGTTTTGTTTCTTTGTTTTAGCTTTAACTTTCGAAAGCATTTAGAAAGCGGTCCATACTTTAATACCCACGATCAGAGAATACCGACATGGAGAGATCACTAGATTAATTGTTTTCCTTTGCGTAGTAGTATAATTAGAAGTGAGTTTGGAATTCATTTAATGAGAGACCTCACACCATGCAAAACTGTCTTTACCCTCAGGGAAAAAATAAACAATCGTTTGCAAGCTGTCATCCAGCCTCCGGCTCATGCACATACTCTGGAGTTCTCTCCACTTCATGGTGATGGCCATTTCAAAGCTGGGTAATCTCATTCAGAATTCTCATTTTCCGCGATTGGTCCTATACGACAGCATCACATTAACGAGTCAGCTCATTTGAACAATCATGGCCACTTCGGTATTTAAAGAAAGCCGTTCTGGTGCTGCTATTGCTTTAAATTTAGACTAAACATTTTCAGTTCCTTGAGCTTTTTCTCATATGGGATGCTTTCCTGATCTCTTATGCTTATTTTGCATAAGGCTATAGACAATCTCATTTTAGTTAAAAAAAAAAAAATGCACCTCAATTATATCCTCAGAACTGAACTCCGGCTGTTATCCGAGGAATGGACTCGTGTTCTTATAAATTTGATAGTTCTAGGAAGGAAGTCTATGTGGCCTTTGCTGAATCACTTGTGTAATGGCCATATGTCCTCTCAAATGTGCTTTTGTATCCATAGCAAATCTGAACTAATTTAGCCTGATATCGGTAGCACAGTCGCTTTACTTAAAATGAACTGCCTTCTCATTTGATAAACAAGGGACGCAGACCTAATAAAGGACACTGGCCGAGTTCTGTGTCTGCGTGGGTGTGCGTGCAGTGTCACAGCATGTGGGAGCGTGTGGGTTCGTGGGGGGTGGGTGTACACGTGCGTGTAATTCTGCTGGAAGAAATTAACAAGAGAAACCTCATTTCTGTCCTTTTTTTGTTTCACATAACATGTAAGATGAATATAAAACAAAAGATGGACAGCGAATGAGAAAATGATGAAAAGGAATGAAAAAAAGTTTATGCAAAAAAAACCCTTTCTTTATGGATAAGAGGTAAAGTTAGAGAGCCTTCAAGCCTTTTAGCAGGTAAAGCAGTTAAAACTTGGTTTGCAATCGATAACAAAATTCCTTTCGCTTTTATGGCATAAAAGACAGTTTTAAAAATATTCATGAATCTTCTTGTCTATACGGCATAGAATATAGTAGTGAAATATTTCCCTAATACATGAGCATCTTTATATGCTCATTTTTTCCTCTGGTTTTATCTCCCATGTGTAGTCTTACCAAATAAAACAAAACTATAAAACTATCTAGTTTATATGGATTGCATTATCAAAATTTCATGATGTTAGGAAAAATGAAATTAAATCTTTGTTGTTTGTATAAATATTCAAATGTTTTCTTAGCTGTTCTTGTAACCCTAATTTATAATACATGTATTTGAGACTAATTAAGAAACTTCAAATGATGATTATCAACAAGTCACCGTGCCCTGGACACATTTTTCTTTTCGCTCAATATTTTGAAAATACCAATTATGCCATCACACGAAAGACAGTCTGTTAGAATTTAGGGAGAAAGCAGATGCGTTTATTAAATAAATACTATTTTTTAGACTGTTGATATTATTTTACATTAGATTAAATACGTAACATTCGGTGCCTTCATTGATTTGTCTGATTTATACCTATGGTGACTTTAATCTTCTACTTGCCATTACCATTCCTTTGCTGATCTATGCGCATCTTACTACGAGCCTAAAGAAATACCAAGGTAAAGTGTCTGATAACGTGTCACAAATAGAGTCAAGGTGAAAACGTCTCGAAAAGAGACTTTCAGTCCCAATCCATTAAGACATTCTGACACAGCCCCCTGGAGTAATGTTGCTCAAACTGAAGTTTTCAAGAATCCCATTGATTCTTATGAAGTGGGCCAAAATTGGAAAAACACTGATTCAAAATTATTTCACAGACACATATTAAAGACTTTTGCATTATTGCTGTTTTGGATCCTGTACACCACTCATTACCCCCGCTAACACAGATACTGAGCTAACTACATATGATATTTTAACTCATCATGTCTTTAAAAATAAAAGTAATTGTTTCTTTCTAAAAAATTCAGTGTTTTACATTTTTTTTTTTTTTGGTGGCCAGGATTCACTCCAAATATACAATGCGTTAAATCGAATAATTTACTTTTAATTTCTTATATATTAGTGTTCAGATTAATTATGCTCTTATTTTCTGTTTGCAGGGTACAAGTTGAATTCTATATGAATGAAAACACATTTAAAGAGAGACTAAAGTTATTTTTTATTAAAAACCAGAGATCAAGTAAGTCATTTGTTTTATTCTTGTCGATGTGTTTGTACGTGTAATTACCTCAAACGCTATCTTTCTTCAACATACTGTTTATGTAAAGAATACAATTGATAATCTTGTTTTCTAGGCAGCAAAATGTTAGAGAAGTATAGATTTTACATCTGGTGGTGTTAAGGCTTCTTGAATACTTTTAACTCTCCAAATTCCACATACTTTGAACTCTCCAAATCCCACACCAATAAGTAGGCTTCTGAGTGGGCCATCTAGGTCAGTAGAAACATTGAGGAAAATAATCTAGATAAGGGGTCTCCACATTTTAACTGCGAGGGACACCTAATCTTATGATGAGAAGGTTCTAGTGATTCTGACTGACTCATACGAAGAATAATTGTCTGATTTTGTGAGGAAAGGCTTAGTGTTTCCTAACTGTGCCCAAGAAGAAGAAACATCTAGCGTGTCCTGACATGTCCATCTTGCTCGTGGTCTTCCCTGGTGATCTTAAACCAGGAAGTACAGGGCTAAGCTCAGATTTTAACAGCCCTTATGATTCTGACCATCAGACGAATTTGGAAGACACGGAGATTTGAAGAGGACGTGAAATTGGCAGTCACAGACTTCCTAAGCTTGTTCAAGGCTGAAGTGTTAGTGAAATCTTGTTGCCTCCCAAAAATACCATGAATTTTAAAAGCCATCTGAATGAGCCAGTGTACAATTTTTCATGTGATTATTGCTTCAAATGCCCACAAACAGTAGAGAGGTCTATAGTAGGTGGGTGTAGACTTGGCTCTTTCTGAATTTTGACCCCTTTATCTTCCTAGGGTGGTCCTTAATTATGTTGTGCCTCTGTAGGATTCAAACAGAAAAGCCTGAGCTGTGAGCAATTATCCAAATACTGACTATGGGGAATATTTCAACATTTAAGGCACATTCGTTAGAGACTTAAGGGCAGGTTAGCTTCAAGGTCAAGGCTAATAATGCCTGTCTAATCTGGTTATTTAAAGTTTCTAGGGAAGCCCCACCAGGATATAGCTAAAGGGGCCTCGACATCTGGATGGAAGGTTTGCTTGACTTTAAGGCTAATACTATCTCTCCAGGCCAGAAAAAATAAATGCATAATTTGACTATTTCACCAGCAGCCAGCTTTGACTAAGCAGTCACTGGGGACACAGATTCTATAAAACCAGGGCAATTTCATTAATAATTTAAAGAAACTTTATAAAGAAGCTAACCCATAAAACGTGTACCTAGCATTGTAATAGAAAAGCCTAGGACAAACTGCACAATTACTAAACATTAACCTTTTACTGTTAAGAAATGTCACCTCAAGTACATTCACATATGGTATAGCAAAAAAAAAAAAAAGTGACATTTCATTTCCAGATTTTGTCAAGTCATAATTATAGGAAGGCCTTTCTCATAATTGTATTCACAATGCATGAATCAGCTACTACCTGATAATTGCAGGAAAGGTAATGTTTCTATTCATCAGATTTTAAGCATGTTTTGCTTAATCTGAATTGTTCTTCATCGTTAAGGCTGTATAACTGTGACCTACACAGTTTTGAAGGTATCTGGCAATCTTAATTCCCATGAAAATTTTAAGAGTTTATTGGTATTTGATCTAAAGTGAAAAGTAAGGTTCAACTGATCAAATTTAGAAACGTGTGTATGTGTATAGTTCTCAGCATATACTATGCTATTATGATTTCTAATTATATAATTACTAATTAAAAGTATAATGTATAGTTATAGACATGATTATCATAATAATTAAATCTACGAGGTATTCTGAAGGTACAAGATTCATAAGTTAAGCTGTGAATTTGTAAGCAGCTAGGTCTTCCAGCTAGCCAAGATTTATGCCAAAATTCATGGATGTAGAAAATGCTTAAACTTCTAAGCGTATTTGAACCAGTCTCGACTGGACAGGACTTAATGTGGCTTCCGAATGCTCAAGCGTAGACTTACTCTCAACATATACTATTTGCTGTTGTTTGCAGTTTGTGCGTTCTGTCCATCTCGCTTTTTGTTTCAATGTTCAGCTCATTAAAATTCAGCTATCTAGAGCTTCAGAGAGTTTAGACAATTAGGGTACTGTAGTTTCTAAATACGATTTAAGTGCTGCGTTTAAAGCTGACATTCTTGACAATTCTCTTTAGTCTTTCGTGAACTAAGTTCAAATGAAAATCAAATTTCTGTTGTTTGTTTAAAGGTCTAAGAATACGTCTGTTCAATTTTTCTCTCAAATTATTAAGCTGCTTATTATACATAATCCGAGTGCTGCTAGAAAACCCTTCACAAGGAAATGAATGGTAAGGCGTTTTTGTCTGACCCTCGATATTTTTTGATTAGTTTAAATTATAATTTTTTTTATTTATTTGTTATTTTTGTATTATTTTAAAGGATGTTACATAGGATTTTTTCCAAGGACATTTCAGAAAGTTTTCGTTGCAATTAAATTGATCGGCCTTTGAGGAAATACATGAATATAATCCTTAGTCTCTTTTGAAACATCTCTTATTTTCTTCATCTATTCCTCTAAAGCTAACACTGGACACCTACTCACAAAGTTTTTATCGTTGATCGAAATACTCTAAGTAATCGTTAAATATGGGCCAGTCTTTTAAAACACCCGCTACCTTTCTGTTCTTCATTTAACTGTATTCCAAACAAGATTTATTCTACTGTATACTATATTCTCTTTGATATATTCTGTTTGTTACTCTTGAGTAGAAATACTCGATGTTTGATGTGTGACTATGTCACGTCTCAGAATTAACTTGTGTAGCTACATGACTTACTGATTTAACTTATTTTTCATTCACTATCATGTTGCTCTGATTCACTTGCATTGCTATGTGCTTCTGGACTTAATTTTTTAGTCTCTATTTTCGGCCAGAAGCAGTAGGGTAGGGGACCAGGTGTCCAATGTCAGGAATAATGTTTATTTCATCATCATCACCGCCTTGGGCCCCTGTCCTATGACACTGAAATAATTTTCAAAGCAGAAAATAAATTTGATGGCTAACCTCTGTGCAATTATTTTTTTCGTGTGGAGCTTGGCCCTAAGAAAATTTAAAAAATAAAAAAGATCAAAGGAAAATGGAAAGTGTGGGCATAATATGCATTTCAATCAATTGCTTACTCCTCAGCTTGTTTCGTGAAAATGATTCCTATTTATAAAAGAGACCGGGGACAAGTTAAAGATAAACAAGTACAATAATTTATGTGATAATTCTTTATGAAATCGTTTATTTGATGAAATAGTATTCTGGATATCTCACTGTATCTTTATTGAATACTTAGTCTGTGTTCCTATTGCTATAAATGAAGACACAGCTGGGATTTAAAAAAAAAAAAAAAAACATCTACGATCAGCGAATTTTTGTTCTGTGCGACGGTCTTATGTTTTGGAGTTGTTGCTTTTTCTGGCATCGGACTAGCTGTTTGACGTGTGTGATTTCCTCTGACATACACTTAACCTTATTATTCCCACGTTCCGTGTAGAAAAGCAGACGCTTCTTCATACTTGCCCTTCATCTCGAGGCCCTTCGTGCTGTCTTTTTATACCTTTTACACCCGTTCAAGTCGCTGACCCCAGGAAGCCAGCACCATCTCCTCTCCCGATTCTAACTGCATAGTGGGTCTCTCTACCTAGATGTCTAACAGGCATGCAAGCTCGCCACGGTCCAGTCAGCTTCTCTGTGCTCTTGCACAGATCAGTGAATGACGGTGTCAAACGTCCTTCCGACCCTACTCTGCCCACGGCCTTGCGCTCTTGAGCTGATGGACAGCAGCTCCACCTGGACGCTGTTGCCCACATGCCTCGGAGTCACGCTCGACTTCTCGTTTCGTCCCCTGCTCTGCAGTCTAGGTACACCTCTGAGAAAATGGCGTGGGACCAGCCTGGGACCACCCTGCGCAAGCCACATCCCCTCCCCCAGACGAGCGCAGTGACCCTCCTGACCAGTCCTGCTAATTCCGCCCCGCTCCTCTGTGGGTCACTTGTCATATAGCAGCAGCCAGGCTTCCTTTAAAATGTGTCGGACCTCATCACAAGTCTGCTCTGAGTGCCGACGTGCCCCCCATGGCCTGTAAGGGCCCTTGCTGTCCTGGTAACTTCGCCTCCTGTTGCTCATCCACCTCCCCCCGCTCCCTCCCCCATACTTAGCATAGGACCCTGTGGGTCACTGAATGTTGCTAAATTAATGGAATCGTGTGCGACAGTATTATCGATCGTATTGCGACCTCTAGGTGATGGAAGACCACCAACCAGAGATGTCAGCGTTTATGGCATTTATCACATCTTCTGCCTACGTGTTATGGAGAATGGTTCACCTTGCCAAAAAACGTACCGGAATTCTTTTTAAGACTTGGTGATTTAAAAATAACATGTACATGAGAGAGACCTGAAAATCATAAATCGAGTCACGAGAGAGTCCTTTCAAGGGTAAAAGGCGTTGGCGGGTGATAGCAGAGTAAAATTATATTATTCGAAAACGTTAAGAGGAACAAAGTTTCCTACAATTACCTTCTATGCCATATTACTAAGAATGCTCAGCCATAATTATAGAGGATATACATTTGAAAAATCAGATTACTGCAATTAACAAACAACCAGAATAACTTATGGCTCCATCCTGAATACAGTGTTCTGTTTAGTTCCCATTGTCAGTGCAATGTCGGTTAATGAAAAACAGAAGTGGCCTTTCTGGGCACAGGCTCTATTTTAAAATAATGAGGCTAATTCAGCAAGATTTATTTAATTAGAGCTTCTGACATAATAAAGCTACAGATATTTTGTGCTGCTTTGCTTTATTTTTAAATCCTTTCAGGAGTCAAAACCGATTGAAACTGTCGCAAATATGGAGAAACCGAAAGATGCGAAAAACAAATTATTGTTAATGTATGAGATTGTGCAAATGACAAACTCGTCAACGATTTATGTGCATTAGCAAAGGAAGTGACACACCCAGGGTGTAGTTTATGAATTTCATCGAGAGATGAGCCGTCAGCGTTGACTCACTGTTTCCTGATGCTTAGTTCTTCGCTCTGTGTCAACACTCATGCATCCTTCCCCACCTTAAAATGTTGAAGTGATTATTAGTTTTTAGCATCAAGTGATAGACACAGGAATGTGCTTATATTTTGTGGTATTTGGATTTGCATTTATAATCGGTGCGAAATAGAGCAACACACGTGTTCAGCTGACATGTACATTCATTCCAAAGATGGTTTCTTCTTTAAGGTACCAACCGTTAGGAGAAGAAATGAAATTTTGACAATATCTTTCAGCTGTTTGCTGACCAATAGAAATGGGTGTCATCAGGCAGACATTTTCCTCTTTCATGTACACTGGTCACGGTGAAGGTTAAAATAAACAGCACCAAGGACTTTGACACATAATCTCAAAAATTCTAAAGAATTTTTTGTTCACTGGAGTCTAATATCGGTACTCGAAGTCAGATTCCTAGATCTTTTCCTCGTGTGGTGATTCTTTCTTTTTTTTCCTCTTGCTTTTCTTGCTTTTCTTTCTTCTCTCTCTCTCTCTCTTTTCTTTCTCTCTCTCGCACATGGTAACTACGATATCGTATATTCGAGACTTTTATTTTGTGGCTGTGTGTTGGCCTGAGCCTTAAGAATCCTCTGCAGAACACAGGCTTCTTGAAATTACCGATCCACAAATGTCAATGACACAAGCATTGCTTTTATATGCATTCCGTACTTTGATCTCACGCGAGCACCAGGTACGTCCTCATCCCTTGACACAAGGTCTGGGAGATGTAGCCTTGGGCTACAGAGCGGCCCGCAGCACTTGGCTCCGTGCCGGGACGGGGAGAATGGCTGTGGCTGGAAGGCACTCTGCCACGGCCAGCGTGTCTGATGGAAAGACCTCAAAGCCCACCCTCTCGGTTGGCAGCTGGCGGTCTAGCTTCGTACACAAAGTACGGCCAGTGTTTTGTCCTAATTGAAATACATTCTGAATATATTGTCAGACGCGTGCTATGCTTGGGTATCCTGCTCACCTTGGTTTTTTGGGGGGAAAGGTCGCGGGTTCGGTTTGGAGCAATGGAAGATGTGAATTACTCAGGTAGATGTGACATTCTGAAATTACAGGGCGCTTTAACATACTAGGAAGTTTTTATAGTTCCTTTTAAAACAAGAACTTTAAAGAGTTTATTGCTCTTGGTTAAACATATTACCAAAAAGCAAAGGACGTAAAGATTTAAAAATAGTTCATATTCTATCGGAGGGGGTCTCATGTTTCATAACTATAAAGAATAATTGGGTTTTATCCTTTTTGCATTTTGGGGGCAGCACAATGTAGCTATTTTCATTTTTTCCTGAATAGGGTATATTTCTGTGAACCACTCCCATTTGAATCAACTGCACACCAGATAATGTAGATGAGGGTAGGGCATAAAAAGTGGAGGATTTTAACTACTGGGCGCTAGACGCGTTTTGATGTTCTCTGCAGACTATAAACAATGTTCAACATCAAAGATAAAATGAGTTTTAAGAGATGTGTAAGAACAGTGACACCTTCCTGCATAATGTTCTATGCTAACCTCAGTCACAGGTTTTTCGGTGGTATGTCAAATATTTCACAAAAGTCCACATCAGAAATATTAATGTGCTCCATAAGCTGAGTTACTGACTTTATTCAGATTATTTATACTGTTGGTTTTGTATTGCCAAAATATTATTGGCTTTAAAATTAACAAAACCTTAGAGTTCACAGAAGACTCTACAGTGACTTTTCAATGGGAAATTTGACTAGTAAAGGGTCTAAAATAATGACCTGTTATCTTTTCTTTCATTATTAACATGCTACTGAAAACAAATTCAAAAGGGGTTTTCCCGGGAACAGAAATGAGTATTATCAAAAAGAAAATTGGAACACTATAAAGTTATCTAATTCTAATTTTGATATCCCACTGTCTTTTTATGTTAGCATGATTTAAATACTTCCGACTTTGATCGAAATTTAAAAATGAATGCACTTTTCATATTTTTAAAACTAACATCTTCTTATTCTTTTCATAGGTCTCATATCTTTTGGGTGAACAGAAGTCTACCTTTATGGGGCCTACAGGTTATGTACAATTTTGTTTTAGACCTATATTTCTCGATTTATTCATATTTCCCAGAGAAATACTATTGGAGAAAAACTGTTGATATCAAAAATGAGTTTGTTTTATTGCTTAACCTTGATGCACATCTTAGACTAACACTTTCATTCCTTGGAGAATTTCCTCGTGATCAGGATTAGACTACAGTGAGCTTTGGAGGGTGCAGAGAAACGCAATGTCAACCAGTGTTTTCAGGCACCGCGAGTTACCTAACCTACTTAAGGAATTCCTGTTATATAGTCCTTGCAAAATTCATCAAAAGCCCATGTCTATGTTCGCTTTTTTACCTATGTCCTCGAAGTCTGGAACATGGTAGAATTTCAATAAATAATCATTAGGTAAATAAATAAATGAATGGTTCGTATTACCAATAGCAAGAGCTTGGTCCCTAGGCAGATAAATTGTAAATAAAACTAAAAGTATGCCCTGGAATAAGGCAGTCCTAAAGAAAAATATGAGAAGGGACAGCATGTCTGAATTACATTGTTGACATGTTCCCTAGAGTCCTCTGCATCTTGTCCTTGTTCCTTTTTCTATTGAATTTCATGCTGGCAACCTTTTTACAATTTCTCAGCTCCTTTCCTCTTGACTCCCTCCTGCAAGTAGTTTGCTGTTTTTCAAAAATTGGAAATTCTAAGAATAGAAGCATTAACATAAAAAAACTTAGAGATTACAAGACTGAGTCTGGAAAAACATGGAAAAACTATAAGCATCACTTTATAAACAACCTTTAAAATACTTTGAAATCAAATGTTTAGTTCGTTTTTTAAAGCATGATGATTGTGAAGTCTGTACGTTTTATATATGATAATGATTTCAATTATTTAAGTATTGTGATCGTAACTACGAAATCAAGGTTTTACTGTGCCTGGATATTTCATTTTATTGAAGTCCGGTTGTGTTTTACGCTATTTTATACTGACTTTCATTGCAATGTCATTAATTTACAAATAACTCTTTTCGAATATTGCGGCGTTTGCTAAAAATGCAGTCTTTTCATCTCTGAGCTATATTATGTTATCTTCCAGTGAGGTGCACATTTAAAGTATTATGAAATATACGTTGATAGTCAAATAGCTTTATCTACTAGTGATATTTTTAAATAATAGAATTCATTTCTGAATAGGATTTTGAATAATTTATGTTAAAAATGTTATAGAGACCATCTAACAATGTGTAC
>NW_006439191.1:9449020-9465992 GCF_000325575.1 Pteropus alecto | reverse complement strand
TTTTGAGAATTTGTGACAAAAATCTACGACTATGAATTTTATATCACGATCAAGCTTGGCTAGTGTATGCACTTCTAAACGTATTTAACTTATATTACCATGCATTTACGTTTTCCTTATTGTCTTTGTGTTTTAAAATTCACTTAAATCAAAGTTTTCATTCCAACAAGAGTCGAAATGTAAAACTCCAAGCTACCCGCCTTTCTCATGCAGCTTCTCTTACAGCTCAAAGGTCTAAAAACAGATACATTTGTTATCAGAGGCATTTGCTTGCTTATTTCAATTCCATTCATATATCCTAGAGTGCTTAGAGTATTTATTTAACACAGAAACATTTGGGTCTCTTTTCTAGTTACTTTTTCTGTTGCAATCATAGCTTTTTGGTAGTTCGGCAGTGGGAATTGTATATTCGATAGAGGAGAGAGAGAAAGATGGAATCCTGTCTGGGAAAAGGGCAGAAGGGGAACTGGTTCTGAAGTTCAAATAAAATCTGAAAGTGTCCCTAAGTGGCGACACGGACTGTTTTTTGTCGAGTGTTCACAAATGGTGCTGTTTCATTCCGGTTGACGTGGAGGTGGGCGATGGCGTGGGCCGTATCATTGAACTCGAAGCTTGTGTTCTTTTCTTTCTGAAGGGCGCTGCTGTGTTTGGTGGGTGCACTGGACACGGTGGTGGTATAGCTAGCAGAGGGTGTCGTTTGTGGTGTGGCAGCTGCGTGCGACTGCGTGTATTAGGGAAACCCACACACAATAAACCTATTCTTTCCGCGTCGTGCAAACTCTAGCCAGTCCAGCGTTCCAATCTCACGTTTCCATTTGTGATCAATAAGAAAAGATTGATCAAGGAGGCACAGAAATCCCAAAGGCTAAGCTGTGGTGCCAGAGACGGTCTGCAGCCTGCCACCTGCAGCTACACGATAAAGTGCCATATATCACCTCCCTATGTCATATAGGCGTGTATCACAAATATATAGATCTACATGCATATATGCATATGTTTATAAATTTAACTTTTATAAGTCACGAATATGATAATATATATTATACATACTATATGGTATTATAATTATGAATATGTATTAAGTTCATTGCATTTTCTCATTAAGGTGTAATTTATATTTTAGGTTTTAGTGGCCTTGATAAGTCTATTTGAAACAATACTACTTGGTTATCTCAGTTATAAGGTAAGCTATTTTCATTAGAAGTTTTCTGCTGATAGAACACATTACTAGCATTTACCCAGCATTCCTCTATTTATTATTATTCATACTCTGGGGATAAAGCTAGCTCTTCTTAAACCACTTTAATTATGTTGGACCTCTCTAGTACGTGATAAAAAACTGCAGTAATACAGTAATGCTTTCCTTGATGGCTTCAAAATACTTCGCTAATTCCTATGGGTTAATTTATCCATTATATGCATGCTCAGATGAGCCACACAAATAGAATGATCTGGTTTTTTTATTGTTCTCAACCTCTTTTCCTGATCTGTATAAAAAACATCAAGGGAGCAAAAACGTGTCTATTAGGAATCATTCGAATGAATTCTCTTAATTTTTGGCAAAGCTCTGTTTGGCCAACACAATTTAACAAGTATTTATTGAGCCTCTTTTTGATGGAGAACTCCAAACTGTGCATTGTTTGTTTGCTTTTTAGTGAGTTTATAATCTAGAAATGGGGATAGACAGGGAAAAAAATTATATGGAAAATAATAGATGGCAGAATAACAGGTACTGTTATTCAGTGAGGTGCAAATAAAGGCCTGTGGGGTTCACAGAGAGGGGTCGGATCCTGGGGTGACAAGAAAAGACTGATTATGCTCAGTAGTTTGCACAGGGATGCAGGATGACACAGTGAGGGGCCCGTGCTGGGGGTGATGTTCTGATGTCGCCTTCTCGAAATGGTTAACGATTTGTCAACAAGAGGCCCTAACAGATCTCTTAGTCCTGTGCATTTTCATTCTGCACTGGGCCCTGGGGATTACCTAGCCAGTCCAGGTTAATACTGTTGTGTTATGTGGGTTGAGAGGTTAAAATCTAGTCGATGGAAAAAAATGCTTCCTTGATGTTTTCTTAATGTAAAAACAGCGTTAATACCAATGGACACTGTTAACAAATGGTGTGTGTAGGAACTACGTAATATTTAGTTTGTGAATATAGCTATTATAGTAAACACGTTACCATGGGGTCACTTTTTCATTGATTCTGTAGGTTTTGCTCATGTGTTTTCTTTTTACTGGTAACTTTTATTCCATGAGATATTACACGACAAAACGTGTCATATGTAATATTCGAGGATTACCGTAACATTTGTTTAATTCTTAAACTCACTACAAAATCGAAAAAAGCATTCTCACATTTAGAAAAATAATCCCTAAAAGTCATCCCTACATCTTTAGATAATGATTCAGTATCCTGTTAATACAAGCATCCTTATTGCTGGAGAAATTCTGAGTGCTGTCTTCCCCTCTTTGATGGGATTTGGTATAACTGACTTTTATTTTTATTCATTCTTTCCTGGAAGGGAAACATCTGGGAACAGATTTTACGAATACCCTTCATCTTGGAAATAATCAACGCGGTTCCCTTCATTATCTCGGTAAGTCCTGAGAGAATCTTTAAAAAATATAATTTTGTCACTAGACTTGAGTAAAGTCTTTACATCTAAACACTAGTACATCGCATATTAGTTCAGATAAATGAATTTAGGCTTTGGTTAGAATCGTGACATTAAAAACAAACAGTCAAATCACTCGGATAACTGGATTGTGAAATTAAATGAAGACTAATGAGATTTAGTGCCATAGCAAAATGAAATGCCATTTCAACAAGTGTCAATATTGTCTGAACAGACTAGAAATTGCTCCATTTCTTATGTATATTGTGGAATTAAAAAACAGGTACCACCAAGTATTAATAAAAGTTTCTCACATCGAGAATATATTTATCTCTAGTTTAACTGCAGGATTTATTACGTCCAATTCTCTCTTTAATTAGTAGATTGTGAACAGCCAACCAGCAATTTGCTTCTTCGTCAACGTCCTGTGGAGTGCCAACTCCAAGAAGATGCTGTTCGATCTCATGTTCCCCAGCAAAATTAGGTTTTAACCTGTATTTGATAGTTATAATAGTGTTTGTGGGAACGATGCTAACACCTTGAGTTTTATTTGGAAAATTATGAAAAAAAAAGTAGCTATCTGAAGCTGCTGCTCGCTTCTGCCAATTATGCTGAGTGATTTACCTAGAGGAGCAACTGGATTTAGATTAAACGACTGACGATCATTCCAATTAAACATGGTTCCCCCGTGTCACTTAAAATGTTTGAATCCCAGGAGAGTAAGTGGTGATGTTATAAAAAGCAAAGTCTTCTCTTATTATTCCCACTTTTCCCCTTTAGTTGTAAGGAAGAAAGAGGCAACGTCTATTATAAACTGTCACACAAAAACGATTTAATGATAGAATTAGCATAGTTATATCTGACAACTAGTGGGAGCTTATTGTTTTTTTTTCTGCTTCTACAATAATTTCCCAAAGAATATTTCCCTAAGACTTAGATCATCTATTCCTTGCATTTTATTAATAATATGAGTTTAAAGGATCTGTCACATGCTTTAGATCATTATAGTGTCTAATAACTTATTTTTCTGTTTTACATTTTTTTAAATCTGCTGGATATGATTTCTTGCTTTGAGATAAAAGTTTAGTTTTGACTTGTTTTTCAGATATTCTGGCCATCCTTACGGAATCTGTTTGTCCCAGTCTTTCTAAACTGTTGGCTTGCCAAACATGCCTTGGAGAATATGATTGTAAGTATAAAAGCACAAAAATATCTTTCAACTTTTCAGTCTTTCTTTCGGTGTTTCCATTAACTAGAGAGAAAATGGCTTGTGGTCTCTCTTTTTCATTCTGTTTTCTCCCATAAAACATAAACTCATACTATAGGAATTTATTAAGTTATAATGAAATATCTAAATGTTTCATTTTTAAACTTCTTTCAAATGAATTTAGTTCCTTAGTAAACAGTTGTATTTAAATGTTTGTAAAAATGAAACTTTTGGTAAAACTGTCAAATAATTAAAGTGATTTGTTGTGTACACGCATAAGCTAATAGACCTTAAGTGACCAATTTGCTTGTATCCTAATCAGAAAGAAAAGTTATAAAATGTCCATATGGCCAAGTCACTGCCTTTGCGAGGCCCTATGAGCTGGGAAGCAAAAACGGTCGAGATTTTCTAAATATCATCGAACCGAAGCTCACTGCTCTTTGGACTGGTCCAATGAATGAGTCAATCATCTGAAGACAAATAACCTTTGCAGGCAGTCTGCTGCTGTACAATGGGATCTGTGGTTTTAACGATTCAGGTCACGGTGGCAAACTTAACTGCTGGTAGTCTCGCATTCCGTTAAAAGTCTATGGGGTCTTGGAAGGCCCTGTTTTGTAGCTGGAAGCTCCTCATTTAAGGTCATCTTTTTAGAGTTGGTTGGGTTTGGGTTGTAAGTGGGATGCAGGAGAGACAAAAGGAGTCAAGAAGTAAGAGATGTAGACTCGGAGTGTGTCGCAGTTGCATTTTGCTCAAGGCTGACCCTGTTTGGAAGGACTGATTTATAACTACGAACAAAATATGTTGATAATAGGCTTCAATCCTTACCGGTGAGCTCTAAGACTGATGTATAATGGGCCCCTTGGCTTGCTCTTTAGTCATTCATTCTACATATGTTCATCTGAGTCCACTACCTGCCAAGCACTTTAATGGGATAGCCACATGATTTAACTTCTTTGCTAATTTCTTCATCTTGAAGAGAATAAAAGTATCAACATAACAGGCTTGTTATAAGAATTAAATGAAGTTACATGTACATATATAATGTGTGTATAAATACATGCATAAACATAGTAAAGGCTCAATATTATTAATTTTACCACACTGAAATTAAATTTGTAGAGACAGAACTGTTTTCCTTTTAAATGGCTTTTAAACAGAAATTATGAGAAAAGTTTTGGCCACGAGGTCTATTTGGATAACATTTGAGAGTTCATCACTGGATAAATGTTTCTAAACATTCACATTAAGGGACCACTGGAGTCTCATGTGGCCAAAGGGTGGGAGGCGGTAGCCCATGGAGGGGCTGGAAAGAACGGTGGGTTGTCTTAACTGTTCAAAAACAAAAATAAAAACTTATTTCACTAACTATAGATTGCCTAAAGTGCTAATGAAAAAAAATGCACCAGAAAAAAAAATAAACCTCTTTGCTCAATTGTGTTTATTATTCGTTGGAAAAAATTACCTAACCCAGAGAGAAATCATTAGTCGATCACTGAGAAGCAAAGCAGGGCTTTGCAATATTAATTTAGGATTCATTTTCATTATATTTCTGTATTTTACTTCTCCTCTTACTGATTAATGTTTATTAATTTTTCTGTTCATTAACACATCTGTCAAAAGAAAGTAAGGGTTGAGGTAAAATTCTAATCAACTTAATTTTTTGTTTTCGTAACGGTTCTGGTTAGATAATGTGGTGGAAGAAGATAAAATGATGGCTCATTGGTATTTTATATCAGTGACCTGAACTCATTCTATACTGATTTTAAGACTACTGAATGTTTATCATAAAAAAATTTGAGGTGAACCAAAAATGAGAAAGTTATGAAAATCTATAAGCCTACCACACAGAATACTAATAATAATTTATATTCTTCTAATATTTTCTATGAAAAAACATGCACACATATCATACATTAAATTATATCGTATGTTCAATTTTATAATTTGAATTTTTCGTCATATACTAGTATGTAGTAGACAAGTTCTTATGTCATTAAACATCCTACTACAGATCATTTTTAATGGATGTATCGAAATCTATTACATAGTTTTGATCAATTTATTTAAGTATTTTTGTACTGCATAATTTAGTTATTTTAATAATGAACATTTATTATTTCATATAATAAATATAATTTTGTAATAAAAGTGAACATATAAACATAGATTTCCATCTCTAATGATTTTTATGTGGTTAATTTTTAGCAATTGTTATTGAGTAAGTACTTATTAAATGAATGAAAAACACATGAAACATAACATACTTGTTACTTGTGACCTATATTACCATATAACCTTCTAGAAATTTATAATAAATTGCATGAGCAGTATCATATGTGAGTACACATTTTTTGCATCTTAAATTACACTGGGTAATATTATTTTTTATCTTTCGATTGCAAAAAAAAGTCTATCTATCTTGAATTCAAATTTCTTTTAATATTAATGAACCAGAACTTCAAAAAATTGTTCACTGGCTATTCAATTTTTTTATGATAAATTGTCTGGCATAATTTATTTTTCCAGATTCAGAGAATGAGATTTGATAGTAGTTTGACCCAGCTATTACTTTTCCCTGAGTTGAATATATTATTTTCTGATCTTTTAAAATTAGAATTTTCCATAAGAGATGGTGCTTCCACAGAAGGCGTTCTGGGGAGTCAGCCTCTATAGATGTTTGTAAAGCGAGTAAACTGAAATTTGGTGCTTTGGTGGTCTTACCATGGTATTATCTTTGTAATATGAATGCTGCAATAAGATATACTTTGAACTAGGCAAAACTGGAAATATGCTATATCTATTTAAAATATATGTATTGAGTATGAAATGTAATGCATAGTAATTAATGTAATGAAACTCATGAATATTTAAAATTTATCAAAACTTAAAATATTTTTTTCTGTATTATTTTAGAATGATCTACATAGAGCCATTCAGCGTACACAGTCTGCAATGTTTAATCAAGTTTTGATTTTAATATCTACATTACTATGCCTTATCTTCACCTGGTAAGATTATGCATATCGGCATTTTTATTATGTTTCATTTAACTGTGGTGTGTCAAAAAACTATATTATAAACCATTTTAATAGTTCGATGAAAATCGATCAATCGTTCACTATAAAATGTAACGGATCACCTACAGAAATAAAAATAAAATGCTTCCTTCAGTCTTAGAAAAAAACGTAAAAGCACAGGTGTCATTTGGCGTTGATATTCACTGCGACTATGGCGTGTCCCCAAACGCTGTAAACAACCCAATCACAAGAAAGTGTCCTGTAAGCCCGCTGTCAAAAAAGAATATTTTCCTTCAAACTGCTGACAGAGAGGCGCCCTTACCTTCCTACAGTTTTCAAAGCAGAAACACTGTTGAGAAGAACTGTCAGTGCCCGTCACTGTCTCCACCTGTGCCTTCTCTCTAGGGTGGCCTAGTGTGCAACCAGGTGTAAAGCAGGGGCAACAGCTTCTGAGGGTGTAAGGCAAGACATATCACTTTGCTCTGTTAGAGGAAACAGTTCTTTCTACTTTCGACATTGACAATTAAAAAGTAGACCTATGTGAACCGATGCACTGTTCGTATGGATTCATGCAGACCCTTAACTAGAGAAAAAAAAACGTGAAAATTAGCAAACGAGGTAGGATAATACATGCGTTTTGCAGGAGTCTCAGATCGTATGTGTAATTGTGCTCTGAGCTGGATTTGACCTATGGGGACAAATAAAAAGCTAACTATGAAGTACTAAGAAGGATGCACTTGTACGCTGTCGTAACAGAACGAGAGCTACGCTAGCCGTAGGTATATGTCCGGAAATACGGTCACTGAGTGGAACCCGATGACAAGGAAACGTGCCGAGAAACGCACAGCTAGGTGATTTGGCCATCGTGGGAACATCACAGGGTGCACCTGCATAAACCTCGTCACTATCAACGTGACAAAGAACCAACCGCGGAAACTGTCCGTTCTCCACTTTTATGTGACTGGCCCCATGGGAGGTTCATTTTCACCTGCGACACTGCGCACACGTGTCAGTCATTCCTTGCTCTGTGATGTCACTGCTAAGATGTCACTAACAAACATTTTTCAGCCCCATTATAACCTTTTGGGGCCATTGTCATATATGTGTTGTGTCACTGACCAAAACACCACGACACGGCACATTACTGGATAGATTTAGAAAACTCGGTATGACAATCAGTTTGCATCAGCAGATGCAGTTAATCACTATCGGACGGCTTCAAAATGTTTTCTTGCATACTTTTGTATTAAAAAATAAACATTTTAGGATATTTAATGCCTTTATATATAAAATATTCTTCTAAAATTGTCATAATGCCATCTTCTAAAATTTTTTTAACCTTTCACAAGTTGCTTTATTGTTCACCTAGTAAATATCTAACTGCATAATGAAAGGCTAACAGTAATGACTTCTGAAGTTACTAAAAATTCTTAATTTTAAGATGACCTCATTTGAATAATTTAGTTTTTCTCATTTTACCTAAGAAAAAGTACTTAAAATTTTTATATTCTTATGCACGTGCCAATATTTCAATTGCTGGAAATTTACAAAAACTAAAATGAATGATTTCTAAATATAATGGGAAGTCTTAAAATAGATTTAGAAAAGAGGTAACTGCAATATTAATGCTCAAATAAGGACAAATTATTTTTACATGACAACACTTACTTCCGCACTTCTGTTCCGGAAGCATGCTCATCACAATGAATCAGTCCTCCTGGGCCATTTGCCCTTCCTCTCTGCCTCTGTGCCTGTATCTTCAGTGGTTTTTATTTCCTATGGCAGTGACTAGGCACATTTGCCCACTTTCTTATGTCAAGGAATGCAACGGTGGTAGATAAAGGGTTTTCATGATCTATATAAAATTGCCATTATGTAATTTATTCATGTTTCCCTGTTTGTTTTATATGCAACTATAGCTGTTTTTGTTGTTGTATATATATGTTTGAATTTTAGACAACTGAGTGGTAGTTTTAACGGATATTATCTAGTGTTACAGCTGTCTCCAGTATGTGACTATGCACGTCAATGTGTAATTATGATATAGGTATGTTTAGCTACATAAAATGTTATTGTTTTTAATTACATGTACATTAATACATTTACATTAATACGTTTTAAATTATAATATCTAGAATAGAGAAACTCAAGTTTAATTTCTGTGCATCCCATCTAGCATGACAAGTAAAACGTCTTCATAAATCATCATAGTAAGGAAGAATAAGTCTCATTTGAATTTACCATCATAAGTGTAGTTATCTAAGAGAAAAATATAAACAACGGTGAATTAGTTATATCATACAGGCTGCTTTAACAGAGTTTCACTACACACTCTATAAAATACAAGTATACGTAAAGATCTAGCAACTTAAACTAATAGAATTGTCTAGGCAGTTTGTCCAAGGCTGTGATATCAGCTGACTGTTATTGGAGACTGTTTCCTTGCCTCCTGTTTTCGCCATTCTCAAACATGATTTCCATCTCATGGTTCAAGATGGCTGCTCTAGTGTTGCCATGACATACTAACTCCAGCCTTCAGGAGGCAGATAAGGCACAACCCAGAAGTTGCATGCATAATCTGGGCCAGAATTCGGTCATATATCCACATGTAGCTTTAAGGGAGCCTGTAAAACTGTGGCCTGGCTCAGGAACGATCAACCCAGCTACGTAGTGTGCTATCATGGAAAAGAGGAAAAACTCCATACTGTGGGACGATAATCAGTCTCTAGCATTGGTAAGTCATTAAGGTCCAAATATATATCGTTTGTTTCAAAGACTAGGGCTATACTAGTTGGGAGACCTTGGGCAACTTACTTAATTTATCTAACCATATTTTCCACATCGTTAATCACCCTATGAGATTTGTGTTTTTTATTAGCGAGAATTAAATTAGGTATGTTTTAAAAATGTCTAGCAGAAGTGATGGCATATGTCGCGAACACTCCAGAATTTAAATCTTTTCTACTTTACATGTCCTCTTTGTATATAAGATAACTAAATCATCGTGTGACCCTACAAAAACGAATTCGCTCTAAAATATCTCAGCATGGTGACTTATTAATAATACTATAAAACTGAAGCAGTGTGCCTCAAAACACATTGAATAGCAACTGCCAATAGGAGAAAACATCTTCCTCCACTGCGATGCATTCGGGTTTTCTGCACTTCCTACTTATTTTTCATATTTGTTTCCTCTAGTTAGACTCGCTGAATAGTAGTGTGTGTCTCTGTGTGTTTGTCTGTCTCTCTCTCTCTCTCGATACATTAAACACTTTTAATTTTATGAACAGAGCATTGCAACGTGCCCATGGCCTCAATCTCGCTGTGGTTAGGGCAACTTCTTTATTTAACCTTCGAATAACATGACTGGCAAGTAGGGGGATGATTTTAGGTGGCAGACAGGGGAGTGACTGCTTTTTTAATATGAAAGCAAAAACTACTTTCTAGACCATTTACGAGTATTCCTCCTATGAATAAAGATTTTTGGCTTACTCTCTGAATATTGAGTCATACATAACGTCAGAAATTACCATTCCCTTTTTCTACCTCACCTATAAAAGGATGTCTCAGATACACATCTATAGGTATATTTTGTTTATATTTATATACATGTATTTGTGTAAAATCTCACACGATGTAAAATGTACATATACATATAGATGTAGATATCTCTACGTATGTAAATATCTATCTCTACGTGTATATTTTACATTGTGGTGAGAAAAATCATAATTAGTTGCTGCTACGTTACAGAGCAAGACTATCGGTGCTTTTCAGAATAAGAACTTTTAATATGTGGGTTATAATTTAAGCCCCGAAACGTTCAGGAACGCACATTTGATGCATTAGCTGTGTTGTTCGTGGATCTCACCATCTTAAAGTTACCTGCTTGGTAAAGCTGCCATCTAGTTTTAGAACGTGTCCTCTCTTCGTCACTATTAACATTACAAAGAACCATCATTAAGCACCTGTCTGCAAGAGACACGTGCTCAGTGGCAAACTGAAATACAGATCAAGCAGCTGACCCACTCCCTGTAGGCGACGTGCTCAGAATTGTTTTTCGTGTCATTGTGACGGCACTGGCCTGATCTTCCCACACGTCTGCTGTGCCCCTTCACTGTCAACAATGCGCGCTTCCGAGGCAGCTGGGACTTGTCATTCCGCCTGTGTCCCTGTAACAAAGCCCAGTAAACTGGCACATCCGGGAATGGAGTGCATGGCTTTAGCCAAATTATTAACATAGTCTAACTAATAATAAGTACTCTAATTAATAATGTGTTTGGTTTTCTAATTTTACATTCGTAGACTTACTTTGCACCTACTTCGTGTCAAACTTTATTTTTTACTTAAATAGCTATGATTACATATTTTCATATTATTTCTCAGTGTTATAAAGAGCTAAATTAGGTTAATGGATATTTTGTTTTAGTCCAACGTAAAACAGTCAGTTCGCCTCCTCAGCCTTATTTCAGGAGAAAATAAATAC
Organism: Pteropus alecto; assembly: GCF_000325575.1. Lineage (NCBI taxonomy): Eukaryota > Metazoa > Chordata > Mammalia > Chiroptera > Pteropodidae > Pteropus > Pteropus alecto. Next base: position 9,454,667 of record NW_006439191.1, on the reverse strand, counting down.
ATTTTTTCTTTAAAAATGTGATCTAGTTAAACATAATTAGCACGCTTAATTCAAAAGTATTTGGAATTTTCTTGTGCATCGTTGATTAATACTTATTTGAAGGCTGGATGTTTAGAATCTTGAACTCTATTAACTGATTCAGCTGTAAGGCAAAGAGCTACTTGGGAAGGGGACAGCGAGGAAGTAGGTACGGTAGTTGGGAGAAAGCGTTAGAACACGGTCTAATGGTGTTGTCACTGTCCTGTTTGACGCGGTTTTGTTTGGTTTATATTATAAATGGATGATAGAAAGTACATGTGTTGGAAGATCTGGAACTAACAGTCCCAGGTTTATATTCTACTAAAAAAAAAAAAACAAAAACGGAAAACTGTTTGTCCCCATGGAATTTTGCATAAGTGAGCAGTCAGGTGTTAGCTGGTTAATTAGCCACATGAGGTAAATTTAATTTGGGAGAAAAGGAAATATGATCATTTAACGTATAAATAATAATAATGTAACTGTTATTAATATAAAAATCTAGGCAACATGGTGTTAGACTAAATTCTGTATCAGACGAGTTGTTTTTGAAATATGGCAACAGTGTATGATTATTTTCAAATGTGCCAATAGTGAGAACAATGGCTAACATTTCAAGTGGTTACTATTGGGCACTTTTCTGAGCACCATACATGTATTAACTAATGTAATCTTCAACAGCTTATAAAGTCAATTCTATTATTATCCTCATTTTGTAGATGAAGGCACAAATACTCAAGGAATTTACAAAAAGGAACAGCCGAGTAGATCATTCTTAATTGTCCACTGATCTACTGAGAGCTATGCTAAAACTTCAGGAAGAAATAAAGTCATTACCCACATGAATAAGAGTCAGTCCAATATCTATATTCTCACCAGAGCTGATAGTTTCTAAAATACTGTTCACAAATTGTCAAGGAAAATTGATTTAGAAGCTGAAATTTGATAGAATTTAAACCATCATTCAATCGTGACAGTAATGTTATTTTCAGACATATGAGAAATTAGAAGTATGTTACCTACATATTTTTAGGGATGTACTACAGAAATAAGAAAAAAAAAGGATAAAGAAAAAAATTTAGGTTCTGAGAAGCAGCGGTATATACGGTCAAACACGTTGGCCCTGGGAAACCATTTTCATGCTGCGTTTTATCAGAAGTGGAGCTGAAGGATTATCGAGACCAGGACATTTTTATTTTCTCTGGTGTAGACACCCAGCCAGGGGAGGTGTCCTGTTAGAAGCTAGGGTGAAGGAGCGAGAAAGCCACAGCTCACAACGCACCAACCACAGGACCAATGGCTTCAAATGGTGTCTACCAGAAGAGTTCAGAGGGAAAGGCTCTGTGACATTAGTTTTATACCAGTCAAGATGGTCATCCATGTTGAAAAGCAATTAGCTGATAATCTCAAAAAAATGAATACCTGGAGAACTATGATACGTGAGGTCTCATTGAAAAAAAAAAAAAAGAACAAAATCTAGCCAACTCAGAAATAAAATTAAGGAAAGGAAAAATTTGGTGAAAGAGTTAAGGTAAGAAATGAATCAGTTTATAGCATTAGACATGAATGCTCAGCTCCCAAAGAGATCTGTAAGTGTCCTAATAATAAAAACGATAGCTAACGCTTATTTAATGTCTACCTTCTTTGCCAGACAAATTTCTATTGCTTTGTGTGTATTAAATTGCTTAATTCTGCACAATAACATTCTATGGCAGGTATTATTATCATTTTACAGACGAGAAACTGAGGCACAGAAAGGTCAAACAAAAAGATAAACCTTAGTTATCTAAGGTCCATAATTAACATTTCGAGGAGAATTATAGTTTACTAAGATACTAAGATGACAATCTATTGATTTTTAAAGATGTTTTTGATTAACTGTAGAATATTTTATCACCTCCTCTTTTGTGTGAATAATTAGGACCTCAAATTCAGCACGTTTCTAACTGTTATTTAGTCTTTTTGTTAATTTTAGCAAAACTAAATACATCTGTTATTTTGAAATAAAGAAAATGCATGTTTGTACATCACGGCTTAGGGTGAGCTATGGTCACTTTTCATGAATTACAAAATTGCAGTGCATGTTGACTTCAGATGAATAGTTTATGGCATGATTCACTTTTTTTTTTTTGCATAGACCTAAAATGAACGCCCGTCGATTAAGAACCTACTTTCGACAATAAAAATACTAAATTTATCGTTACCACAAAAATACCATTTCTTCCTAGAAAATGTAAAATCCCAACATCTCACATTATTTTAAATTCCATGGGAAATATCAGGCTTTAGGCAGATACTCTACAGGAAATGAAAAATGATTATTTGGAGCAATTTAATTGGTATCCATTTAATAAGTACCAAAGTACAAGGTGTGGGCTGGTTTGAATGCTAGCGTCTGAATTACAAGCCCGAAGTTAAAGCACTAGATGCTCACAGCACAGGACGCTCTTGCTAATTAAATTTTTCAAGCAACTGTATATAACAATGGGGCTCGTGGGGAGTGCATGGATGCTTAAGGTTATTTATTTCTGCCACGTGACTTCTTTTTCTCTGAAAACATTTTGTTGTATAAATTGACATTTACCAGGTGGTGAAAAAGTTTACAGTCTTGATATTTCCTTTCATTCAAATTAATGTTTTCCTTATAAGCCTTTCCAAAGCTTGAAAAGCTTGTATAACTAAATGCGTAGTTAACATTTTATAAAGAGGCAAATTTTTTAAAGCACGGCAGTCAGTGATTAGTAATTAAGGTGCCTTTGTTATTATATAGAGGATCTATTTAAGTCAGCAAATCAATTGATTTTTAGTCGTTTTAAAGCGGGTAACATAAGTCTGTATTTTAAAATCTTAATTAAATGTTCAGATTTTGTTTTAGAATTACATAACACTGCATTTGTGTCAAAGATAACACTTCCGAATGTTTTGTAAAGAAGTATACCTCATGGCAGACTCTTAAATCCAACATTCTTCACGAACGTTTCAAAAACAAACTATTTTTCTTAAAAAAAAAAAAAAAGTTAAGCTACCATTGAAGCTTTAAAAATACTATATTTAATTCATTTAAATTCTTTAAATACTTGAAATGTGTGCTTATCTAGTATAATTTTTCAATGCCTAGATTACTTTTCTGGTTTTTAATATTGCCTTTTTAGTGAAGCAGCCATATACTAACCAAAAATATATATGACAGTGCAATAGGGTTGGTTTGACTCAGTTGCAAGTTGGGGCTGAGATAAGCTGTAAGTCTCACAATGCACCTGTCTAGCTGCCCTGAGAGCTGGGTCTTAAACAGCCCCGTTTGCCTTCCATGTGCCCAGAGCCCCACCTTCTAATTCTAGTTCTCATCACCGTTCAGAGCCCGGGTCCATCACTGCTGCGAAGGGTACACTTCAAGGCCGTGACTCACCTGGGTGCTCTCTCACCTGCACTCTGAGGCAGTGAGCGAGTGCAGTCTTATCTAAGTCAGGACACGTGGTAGATGGAGTTGGGTCACCTGCTGGCTTTCTCATGATGATGTGTGACAAATCTCTGGTAAAAACGAAGAGCTCTACGATCCCTAAGAACGATTCTGCATCGTGGTCTAGTCCATGCTTAAACTTTTTCATTATCCTGTGCATTTCACTCAAGCTGATCTTAAACACAGTTGTCATAGTTGCTGTCACTTATTATGGACTTCGGTTCCCCCCTGGATGATGGCTGTTGTCACACCAGAATAATGACAGAATTGCTCTCTTCAGTAAGCTTGAAGGTGCGCTTGCTCTTTGGTATGATGGTAAAAATCGCTAAGTTAGAACCTTAAAACTCTGGGTTCGTCATGTGCCTTTTTCACTAATCAATGCCATGACTGTAAGTTCACGTCATCGACTGTACGTTATGTGTTAAGAGTGTGGCTCTCGTGTTGTGTTCTTACTGCCATAAAACTTTTTTTAAAAAATGAAGTGGCACCGTTGATGACGAATTGGATATAAGGTGCGAGATAAAAATGGAAGGATGACTTTGAGGGCTGCATTTTGGGAAACTGACTGAATGATGGTGCCATGCCCAAGGATGAGGAAATCTGGAAAGGCACATAAAGAGGGGAAGAGAGTCCGCAGGAGTCGAGATGCCTTTGAGCAACACGAGATGAGGTGTGCTGTGTAGCCATTGATCTATCGGAGCCTGGAATTCAGGAAAGGGGTTGAGGCGAGGCGAGGCAGATTGTCAGCATCTAGACAGCCATTAGGATAGGGAGTTTGAAAAGAGCACCTAGGCATGAGCAAAGCGGAGATTCTGATGAAGAACAAAGCAAAACAAAAGCCTTAGCAGGCCAGTAAGACGCATCGTCTAGGATGAAGAGCACAATGTCTAAGGGACACCTATGTGTCCCAGAAAGGTTGGCAGCAAAATATATCAAGTAAAAATTCGTGAAAATGCAAGGAGAACTTGATCAAAATGTAATGGTAGCAGATTTTAATCAAGAGTGACATTACTAAAATGAACCAGAGAATATTTTTTATTTTCCACTTCTCCAAATATAGCCCTCGCTACACCATCCAACCCAGATGGTTGTCTATTTTAAAGCTTAGTCAACGTCAGAGCTTTTATAGTATGTTTTCTTCATAATAAAAGCATGTTCTTACCATTAAGCCCAAATCTGTGTAGAATTCATACATCTTTTGAAAATGCCGTCGACTCTATTTTTCCTGTTATAAAATTCCTCATTTTTTCATTGTCTTTTTCTTATTCTCTTTATGTTGCCCAACTTCTGAAATTGCACAGACACTTTGCATTTTGACTGATTTTTAGAATCCTTACATTCAGGAATATGTATCCTTGCCGTTCTCGCAACTTCCTCTCATGAAATTCTTTCAATTATTTCACTGTATTATCATCCACCCTCTTTCTCGCCCAGAATCTTTGCTAATGTATTTTAAGGTATTTTGCTTCAGTGCCGAGAGGTTCATTTTAACGTCGCCTTCTCTGCGTTCATTGCTTCGGCTGATGCCGTCTCCTACCTCAGGGTTACATAAACTTTCGCCAACATTTTTCTCTGCAAATGCTGTACAGAATCTTCCTGATTATTCCTAATAGTCCAGGATCATGTGGCCACTTGATACTCTTTTTACAGTTTCTGTTAGCCCATCGAATTATAATTATTATGGATCTTTGTTACATCTTTATATATAAGTTTAACATATTTATTTTTAGGTTCCTGGTCTGCTAGCAAATTGATTTTAGGATGTTCTAAATATCTCATTTGAATTTCATATGAGCTTGTTCCCTCTAGTGTGCCTGCTGTGAAGGTGAAAACCCGCTTTCAATCCTTGCTTTTTAATTATCCTTTATAGTCACAATTGAAACACTCAGCCTACTTTCCTTCAAGCCAGATATTTCCCAAATGCTTTAACTTCTGTCCTCAGGATTTTTTTGAGTTGTTTATTTGCCTTTCTCTAAATCTTTTCTATTTTATAATAATAAATTCAAACAGGACTCAGAGCTGACTAACTATACAAATCGAGATCTAATTTATATAAAAGCGTTTGGTGAATTATAAAGTACTATTCAAACATAAAGTAGTATTTTTATTGCCATAATTTAGGGGGCAGATTTCTAGTTGAGCAAAAAGAAATGTTCTTTTAGCTTTTATTTTTTA
>NW_006439191.1:9413077-9448857 GCF_000325575.1 Pteropus alecto | reverse complement strand
ACACTGCTATTTGAGGGACTTTAGGTAAAAACAGAAATTCATCGAATTTGAAGATATCTTGGTTGTGTCACTTTCTTGCTCTGTGACTTTAATTAAAAGCCTCTCTGAGCCTTTATTTATTCATATGTTAAAAGCAGAGAGGAAAACATATACACTTCAACAAAAGGTTTGCCGGTTTTAAAAACAGGCATGATGAAGTTGGGTCATTATAACGGACGTAGAAGAAACGACACATCAGCATAGTAGGGATGAGGTATAAATCTGATGATTAAGCATCGAGGTGGCAGAGATAGGGAGACCAATGTCGTTTTCCTGAGTTATCATCATCAGAAGGAAGAACGCGAGTCCTTCCACAGAATTAACCTCCTCCCCTCCGATATTCCCTGCAGAAATCATGAATCTCCTTCTAGAGGCAGAAGGATGTAGAGACGCTAATATACGTTGTTTCGTATAAAAATGTTTACAATGCAGAAACAGCTCTGGCTTCCTGTCTGTTGGCTTGGTGTCTTCATGAGTCCCCTTAACATCCCTGCGACGCTCTGCAATACCTTCTCTGGGCTAGAGAGGAGACAAGGTCGGAGGAAGGAATTAAGCAATTTTTAAAGTAAATGTGACACCGGGAATGATTCAGCTTCGTGTGTGATCTGTCCTCTGTGCCTGGGAGGCCTAACGGCTGCCTGAAAGGAACGCTTTGTAGGGACGATGTCTTGTGGTACAAATGATGCTTCTTTGCCTATAGGGGTCGACTTTCTCCCGGGAGATAAATCAGAACGTGGAGAGCAGTGAAGGGATAATTTACAGCCACGCCTAATCTTCCCCGACATAATTCCCTCTCCTGGCATCCGGGAACAGTTGGCGAGAAGGTTCTTGGGGCTGTGCTTGCTCCACAGAATCTGTCACTCTGTCTGCTGGGGCGAGCGTGTGGCGTCCGAAACCGTCTGGAAGCTGTAACGTCAGCAGGTCAAGACATTTTCCATTCCTCTCTCTGTCCAGGCACCCTTTCCCTCTGCCTCATCGGTCCATTGTCCCCCTAATCACTCAGCCCCTTAAAAAAGGAAAATGTTCGAGATCATCTTGACTTCTGTTTGCGCACCGGTGACATCCATCCTATGAGCAAGCCTTGTGGGCCCAGGGCGAGCCCTCCAGGCTGCCTCTGCCTCTCTGTCTGCGCGGTCACTACTTGTCAAAAGCCATTTCTCTTTTTCTCAGATGACCTGGCCTGTCTGCTGACCTCCTTGGTCTCTGACAATATATTTCCACAGAGCAGTGAAAATATGCTTCCCGCTTGTGAACCTCCATCTGTATCCCCAGACACTTAGATCAAACAGACAGATGAAAACACTTCTCAGGCTGCCCACGGCCCGGCCACGCTTACCTCTCTGTCCCCAGCTGACACCACACATCCTCTGCACCGATGGGCAGCTATGCCTCTGCTTTCTTATTTGTCACTTAATGATATTCTAATTCCTGACTTGGGTTTTTTTTGTTTTTTTGTTTTTTTAACTTAATGCACTCTTTGCCTTGCATCATCGTCACTAGCTTTTGGCTTTCTTGAGGGCTCGGCTCAGACGTTGAATCTTTAATGAAACCTTTCTTAACGACACCCCCAGGGGCCTGAGCACCTCTCTATTCCCTCCGCCTTGGGTAGAACATTCCCTTTGATCATCTGCTGCTATCAGAAATTAGGTTTTTCTTCTTTTACTTATAATGAAATGTGTTACGGAATGATACTGAATGGGTACGTTTCGGACAAAATATTTGATCAAAGATATAAAAATGGCGAATTTAAGTTCAGTCATGTCCAAAGAAATTAAGAATGAAGGACTGTGATTCTCTCCCATGCCAGCCACGTCTTCCTCCTTGCCACAGGTATTTAAAAAATACATCAAAGGTTGTGAGAAGTTTACATTCCAGTTGCTTAAAGACAGGCAGCAGTAAAAAGGTTGATGTTAAGGCAGCGTTTTCTCTTCACATTACCTAAACGGAAGAGACTGTAGACAAATTTGTCACTTAGGAAAGAACAGCAACGTAGCTTCATCAAATTTCATCTTATGTGGGACATTCGGACTAGTGAATTAGCATGTAGGTCACTAGATGCTGGATTTGTTTTCTTTTGACACCAAGGAAGATGTAGAACATGGCACCTAATACACAGAGGGCTTTGAGGTGACTTGTTTTCTTCGTGACGGTTTCGCTCTAAAATAATACAGGTCTGCTTTCCAAATGTTCCCTTTCCAAATGGAGAGGGCTTACGTTATTCGATTTCTACAAAGCTGGGAAGGAGTGACAAAAAACTTTGTCACCTCTTCTGAGTAGGGAGCCCCGAGGCCAAGCTTTTGCCTCTTTCCTCTCCAAAATTCTGCCTTTGCAGAGGACAGGGTTGGACTAGATCAGTTCTCAACCAGTGACCCCAGAACCTCCACAGCCGTGTCGTCAAAGCGATGTCATTTTACGACATTCATAGTTGCCAAGAATAAGGATAATACTATTAGGATAATGTCTGTTAAGTGAAAATTTTGAGCTGAATGGATATCACAATGAGTAAGAAGGAAGTAGCATATTTATCGCATATGTTGGATTTTAAAATGCTATCACTGTCCTTAATTTCTTTTCTCATGCAAAAAACGATTAAAAATTTTTTTGAATGGTAGTATCTTAATCGCAATATTAATTGCTAGTTTAATCTCTGAGTATAACTAATCTGATATGATAAAACTCTTATAATTTTTTAAAAATTGAAGCTATAGAAGCAAAATGGGCATCATCTAATGTTATCACAAATTATGTTTTCTGGTGAATTCCTTTAGTTTAGAATATGTCAATTTAGTTTAGAATATGTCGATGACCTCCTGAAACTGCTCTGTGAACGAATATCAATGATCAGGAAAACAGTTGTAATTTCCAGTGAAAAAGAATAATTATTTATCTTGGAGACCATTCCATATAGATATCGATCTATTTTAACGTTCACTTATAAGCGATTAAATCCTCACCATCGATACAAAAGCTATGCGAACGCTCAGATGAACCAATCGGATACTTGTCAAGAGTGTTCTTACCCCACTGTCATTATATTCGTTCGCTACAGACTTATCTGTGACTATTATACTCTATGAAGTAGATATAGGTTCACTTAGCCATCATTAGAAAGGGGAAATCTTTCCATTAAGTTTAAGTAGACATCGAGTATTATGAAAGTAGAAGTGCTTATCACGGGACCAAGGTCTCCTGTTAACGAACAGGACATATTAATGTTACATTTTAAAAATGTCAGATTCAAGTAAATGATTCTGTAAAAATAAGAGTCGATATTGTTATGTGATTCTCACCTTGCGAAGTAACGCGTTAAATAAGCTCTGTGTTCTCTTTTGTTCTTAATGGCTAGTTAAATGGGACCATTTCGGATAAAATAAATATTTTTTGCTTTGCTTATTTCCAGAAACTGTTGAATAGGGACTGAATAATTGAGTTCGGTTTTGTTACGCAGCAGTAACTCGCACAGTATTTCTGTGGGGTCGAGTTAAATGAGTATAAATCAGTTTAAAATCAGCCGATATTGATTTGGTGCCATTTCACAGTTTACATGTGGGAGGGAGGGGCATATAAATTGAGTGTTCATCGACTAATTTCTTGATAGTAAAAAAGAAATCCATTGCTAAATCAAACCTTTTCTGAAGAGAACTGGCATGTATATTTTTATGAACTCTAAATATGAACATATCTCTAAATATATAATGGGAATTAATGGTGTATAAAGCGAATATTTCATTGGCTATACATTTTATTTTTTTTACTTGCCTATTTTTATGTTTTTTAAAATAATTTTTTATTTTTCAGTTACAGTTGACAGTGCACTTCACTTTTAAGAATTGAATCAAATAACTTAAAAAAAAAAATCAAGCAAAAGAAAAATTGCAGGAAGGTGAGGGCTCACAGCTTAGAAGATGCTTTAGAACTGAATCTAGCAGCTCCTGGACATCCATTATTTCCTTCGCTCAGAGCTGTATTTCATGCGGATGATGTGCATAGATGGTGTCCTAAAGGACATCTGTCAGCCCAAACACTAAGAGTCCAGGATAAACATACTTGGTGCTTGGGGCAGAAGCAGCTACGCAGGGCATCGGCAGGCTTTTATTAATGAGCTCACCACTATTCGATTTGATCATGTCGTTCATTCTCTTGCTTGAAATTCTCCATTTGTGTCTTCAGAGTCTTTGGGATACTATAAATTCCTCAGTGTTGTAGATAAAGTGATTTATGATTCATCCCTGTTACTTCTCTGGCCTTATCTCCCTCCGCAGCCTCACTCTGAAGGCTACGCTGTAGCCATACTCAACCAAAGCCACGTGTTTTTCGCAGCTGAGTCTTCTGTGCATGAAGAATCATCGCCGTGAAGGCGATGAGCATGCGTATGGGCACGTGGGGCACACCGGTACACCCACACAAGCACGTACACCATAGGCGTGTGTACACACACAATCACACATCTATACACTCTTCTGTGTCATTTGAGAGCTTAATTTCTTCTATAACGCACCACGAACTGGCATAGTTTCTCAGCGATCTGTCCTGAGCCCTTTCATTTCGTATTTTTCTTGTAGGACTATATCATGTATTTTAGCTATATTTTTTGTAATCCCAAACATATTTCAGGGTAGTGTGGTATGTATGTGTCTCTACAACTTAAAACCCAGGCAGGGTCGTGTCGCATGCCTGTGAAAGACTCTAATTAGGAAGCCATTGCTGGGCTGTCAGAAGTTTTAGTCATCAATATCCGTGTCGGAATCCTTACGAGTTAACATAAGGGGAATGAGAAATATTTTCAAGACATGTGGTTGGCAAGAAAGTGCTGTTCGGTTCTTTCCGCTCTAGCATAATTAGCTCGTGAGAATGTGGTGAACGCAGGGGTCTCACCCTTCAGGGAAGGGGAGCCTCGGGACTGGAGATCTGACGACTTGGTCATCTGAGTCCACAAAGGTCGTTAGCTGAACCTACCCTTGGAACATTCTCACATTTTTGTTGTAAAAATGAGCCTTCTGTTCAATGAGTTAGGCACAGATAGACGGAGGACAGGAGCTTTTTGATCTTACAGAATAGAGATGAATTAATAAGCGTTCTATTTGACAGAATTTTGTCTAAGGCTTGCACTGTATTCTGTTTGGCAGCAAGTTAGGGATGGGGGTCAAGCTGCAGCCTCAAATTTTCTTTTTAGAGGTTAGAGATATGTACCAAAAAGAACCTGGTAATTACAACCAAATTGTCTTAGGCCAGTTTCTACGGTGTTAATTACCTCCTTCACATCCTCCAACTGTTTCTGCGACATTTCCTCTTAGAGTCCTCAAACTAAATATGCCCCAAAACAAGTGTATGCTGTTTCTTCCTTAAATTTTCCATGTTTATGAAGTAGCAAACGCTGTCTTTTCTTTGGGACAATCCCAAGAGAAATGGAAATCATTCTTAACACCCGTTCTGTCACACAAAGCAGTCAACAAACTCCATGGATTTTACTTCCTAAATATCTTGCGAATCCAGCCATTTCTGTCCCTCTCAGCCATCAGCTCGCTTACCTACACTGTCATGACCTCTTTACAGTGACAGCCCTGTAACTGGTTTACGATGTTCCTTCCCTCTGGCTCTATTCCAAGCCTTTCATCTCACGGCCACCAAAGCGACCTTTGCAAAATAGAAACATGATTCGTCCTCACCTGCTTGAAGACGTCCTGCGCGCCTATCTTGGGGTGAATACAAAAGCTCTTGGCTAAGTTCTAAACTTCCTGTGCGATCAGAATTCTCCATCCTTTCCATTCTCATCTTACATCCTTGATTTTTTTGTCTGCTCAGAAGTCCAATCCCTCCCCCGCCCGACACACACACACACACACACACACACACACACACACGCGCACACACACGTCCTCCATCACACTAACCTCCCTGCTTCTCACAATGCACTACCTTCTCTGCAGAACGAAGTCTGACATCCTCTTTATGTTAATGTAAATGTCACTTTCTCTTTGAAGCTTGACCCACATGGTTCTCTTACGACAGGAAACCATAGCACTAGGGGGCTCTCCTTTGTAAATTTATGTATATTTCCGTTAGTCATCATTTTCTATCTCTTCTACTAGACCTTTAGTCCCATCAAGGAAGCCCTCATACCAGTTTCTCTTTATGCCATTGCTCTCCTAGTGCCTAGTACTGTCCTGGACACTTAGTAGCACTCGATAAATAGGTTAGCAAATAAATGCAAAACTTTTTCAAGTGCTGATAATCTAAAACAGAGCAAAACTACGATAGTAAGTACGTTATTGAACCTTCAGGAGAGAAAAATCCTGAAAGTTTTCTAGGAAGTAGTAGTAAATAAAAAAAATTAATTAATAGAAATATAAGGTAAGTACCACATTGTTTATTTACTGACTTACATCTTATTTTAAAAATATAAAAATAATTATAATACTTTCTGTTGGTGATATGAGTCCCCATTTTTCCCAGTAACTGTTTAATTTCTGAATATTGGAGGTTCCTCAAGTGAGAGTTTCAAGAACATGGCCATTATCTTACCTGATTCTTGACTACACCACGTTATGACCTTTGATCGTTATGATTTGTCTCCTTATTTAATCTATTTTAATCATTTCTTACCTTACCACCATTATTTATTTACCTTTTTCCCCAATTCACATTCGAAAACACATTTTACATTGAGACACGGTACACATTTCTTAATCAATGATTATGGGTGATTATAAATACGTGCTCGGTGTAGCGTGTAAGCTGAGGAATTCGAACAGAACAAAACACCACATAATTATAAGCTTCCTTCTTCCCACCAGGAACAACAATGAAAACTCTGCTTCCCCCTGTGTACTCGTTAGGACAGTGATGGGCCAAAGGCTGATGAGTCCATGAGAAATTTACCAAGACCCTTCAGCAGATGTTTTTCATTTAAATCATTAATGGCGAAAGGACACGAAATGTAATAAACTAACGTAATTTTGTTAAAAGAAATGCATTCCTTAGGACTGCCGAGGAACAATGTGGGATCCTATAATTCCCTTAGTTGAAGCAGTTAAGATGAGAAAGAATATTTACCACCCTATTGATACTGGTGTAATCTTAGATAATTTCTATCACATACCCGGGTGATCTTTTTTCACTGGTGAAAAGAACATAAAAGAGTAAAAGGATAAAAAACTAGATTTAAAAATACATAAATTAAGATGTCAGCTCTTCTAAATGGAGGAACATTATATTAAAATGACACTTAAGAAACGAATTTCACTTCATAACAGTCTTTTTGTTTTTGAGGGTGATTCAAAATTAAATGCTCGGTATGCTATATATCATGCCTCCATGGATATAGTGCAAAATGGGGCCTGATGCTTTTTAAATTAATGTGGTTATGAGTTTTGCAGGCATGGGAATGGTTTAACTAAAATTATCTTGAGTGAGATACAATTTGGAGTCCTTTCCATATGGCATGCACAATTTGGTGATCCACATTTCAAATAATTGCAGTGCTTATAAAAAAAAGTGTTCTCTTCTCTTAGCTTCTTTATGAGCAGAGAGAGGAAGCTGCTTCTGTCATTACCCAGCACGCAGTATGGCTGCTGTGGGCCTGTGACTGTACTTTGTTAACGTGCTCAGGTTCAGATTTGTAGAAGTCAGTGAAGACCAAGGAATGATGAGTGAGGCGTAATGATTCTCATGGATCTCTGGATGGAATAGTAGCTCTTTCCAAAATGCAAATGTCTGGGTTTTTAAGCAGTATCGAGATTAAAGGTAGAGATAGAACACTTTTAAACTGTGACATTTAAAAAATTATATCTTCACTAAAAAAATAAAACTTCAGGGCCCAACAGTTATACTATTAAATTCCTTCAAGGAACAGTTAATTCAGGGCATGCACAAAGGTAAAATATTATCCATGTCATTTAATGATTAAGCTAAACTGGGATTCTAGTACACTCAAGGAAAGCACAAGGTATGAGTTAATATTCTTATAATTCAGTTCATAAAACCCTAATCCTCTGAGATACTCTCTCAAAACTAAGAAGTTAGCAGATTCGTTTGGTTAATCCTATAAACATTTCATTCTCTGAGCTGTAACAAACATTAACTCATTAAAAGGATCGGAAAAGTCTTTTGCTGAATAAAATATGCTTAACCCAGAGCTGCCAGATGTGTCTGACTACAGAGCCTTGTGTCTGGTTAACATGTGCCAAACTGGCTTTTCAAGGAACATAGATTGCGATACGGAACTATGGACCAAGATCCCTTTCCAAAGATGGATGTAAAAACCGTAGAGTAATAAATTGCCAACTGAAATCAAAAGTGTATTTTCATTAAAAAGAAAACAAATATCAAACAAGCAAAAGGATACTTTACTAAATATTAATTACCTCAAGAATAGATAGGAGTGGAATGGACAGAAACAACTTCTCATTTAAATCTTTGTTATTTGTCTTATAACAAGTGCATATTACTATTTTTTTTTTAGAATTGATAATATTAGAACTGTAACAAAATTACCAAGTAGGGTTTACCTAGAAAGTACAAGAATGGTTTATTATAAGTGTAAGTATAGTAATAAAACATACTATCACCTGGATTGGACATGCTTGCCTTACAGGAATGATACTTGACATATCCAAAAATGAAATGATTCTTACCCTTCTCCACCTGCAAAATTTTCCTAATATTCCCTACTTCATGTCGTTATTATCACTGCCTTTAGCCCCTGATCTCTATAGGTCATATTAGAAGATCAACAAATCCTGGCTGAAAACCACATAAAATATTGGGCCCGTGACTTGAGCTGGCCCGTTATCTTCCTCTTGAGAGCTTACCGATGAACTGTACCATACAGTTCCTAAAGGGTTTTTATTGCCTGGCAGCGATCTTAAAAACACATTGTCCCGAAGGGTATTCACGTAAAAGTAAATTACTTTAAGACAGAAATGGCTTCGTGAAGCAGTTTTGAGAGTCCAGATTAAGCTCAACGTTGCGAATATCGACCACAATTATAGAAAAACATAAATATGTTCATGGCAGCAATTCCCTGCTTCCCAAAATGCATCAAAATTTCCAGAAGATAGTTATGTTTAATCATAAAATAGGAAACCCACAAGTTACATAAAATTACGTAGCTATTTAAACGATAACAGTGAAGTGTGCGTGTATGTGTAAAAACATATAAAAAGAAAAATCTATTGGGAGTTTCCCCTAAATATTACTATTTTAACACTTAAATCTTAAAATATTACCATATAAAGATATTCTTAGTAGTTACCTCGGTTAGTGAACTACATACATATATGCGTATATGATCTACATACATGCAGCCTTTTCTATAATTACAAAGGAGATCGCTTCAGTCAAGCAATCTCAGTGATAAGTAGTTCTTTTTAAAACTCGTCACTGGCCTAATATTGACATTTTGGCCCAGAAATAGTGCCTAATCTTTTTTTTTTCTCCTGACTGCGCTACCAAGAATTAACTGTCAGTTTCCGTAAATGACAGCGGTGACCCTCCAAAGGTCAGCCCGTATCAGCAGGACGGCTCTTGTGAACAGTTAAAGATTGCGGGTTTACACTGCAAATTGCCCAACCCTTCTCCTCCGAGGCCTTCCCGCTTGCCCATTCCCACTCGTCAACAGTTGAGAGTTGCAAGCTTGGAAAAGAGAATGGACGAGCTAACAGCTCCTCGTTAATCGGGTGACTACTTATCTGCTGCTGGAAAAGGGTTAGCAAATCCACAGCAAAGAGGGACAGCTGTTCTCTCTGTTACTAACAGTACATTTATTTATTTTCTTTTTGTCAAGTTGAAAACAAAGGCTTTGTGATATTTTTGTGTAGATGTTTGATCCTTATATCTGACTCATTTTTGTGCTTCTTTTATGTATTTCTTTTATGCTGGGGTTGGAATTTAAATAACAAAATTACTACTGAATTCGAGGAGTGTTATGTGTCAGGCATTTCTCTGAGCACGAGCACATTTAATCCTCATAATCACCAAATGAGGAAGTTAATATATTTAATTTTCGGGTAAGGAGCAGGTGATGTGAAAATTTTATGTAATTTACCGAATTTAGCATTAATTGAGCTATAAGTTAAATGTTTGATTATTAATTTATGGTGTTATTAGTAATAGTAGCGTAAATTTGAGGTCGAAATCATTCACTTTAGTTTTCAGAAATTTCTTTTTGTGTAGAGTGTCATATTCATTTCTGCATCTCTAACATACAGCACAAGGCTTGCCCCTAGTAAACCATCAATAAATGTATTTGTATGAATAAATGTGATATACTTTTATAATATTAGGTTACCTATTTTCCATTATGGTATATTTAAGTAAAATTTTATAGCACTTATTAGTTTTATATCAAATATTTTTCTTATTTAAAATTTCCAGATATTTTTCACAATAGAGAAATTGTAAGAAAATTATATATACTTGCAACTTTCCACTTCAAAGCCAATTACTACAAATGAATCTGAATAACTTTCATGCCTATTAACTAAATGAAAAGTTAAAACATGGTATGATATTAGTTCATTTTTTCTATATTAAATCGCAGCAAATTATTTAATTTCGAATGTTTAGGCAGGGGATACAGAATAATAAACAAAAATTTTGTTACAATTAGATATCCACTAACATCAAGCATTTTAAGGAAGCTTTTTTAAAAAACAATATTACTAATTGTCCAGTCACAAAACATTAAATTTGATTAGAAAATTTAAAGATAGCAGAATGTTTACTAATATCCACTAGATGTGATTATTTATTTTTAAATTCTACATCATTAAATTCTTTGCTACTTTCAATTCAGGATAAAATTTAAATAGTTCAACTTGGTCTTTGAAAACTACATCCTTTTTACGACGAGACAGAAGAGGGCTTTATGGTAATGAACGTGCTGCATTTGAGCACGTTCTTGGATTCGGTTTCTCAGAAAATCTGTGCCCATCATTAAAATCATTTCTGGGTACAGACGAAAAATAATAATTAATGGAAATCCATCAATTGTGATCAGAGAGAAGAGGCAGTTTTAATAATGGCTCCCAGGACAGCTGTGGATGAAGATAACAATCTATATTAAAGTGGATTGTAATCACTGAATAGCTTCGAATCTTTATATAGCAGGTGATAGCATTCACAGTTCTTGGGAAAATAGCTAACAGATAAGTAAAATATTAATGTTTGTGCATGATGGAAATCAAAGGTATTACAATGAGGAGACTGTCTTAGCCTCAAGAATTCTGTAAGTAGCAATAAACTCTGTGTGTACTTCCCTATCTTAAAGATATTCTTTTTACTTCAAAATAATCCTATATTTAGTTAATATAGAAAAAAAACTTAAAAATTATATTTTCCTAAGGGGAAAAAAACTGCACCATTTAAGATCCCAACTATTAAATGGCCTTATGAAATGTGCTTTGGCTTTCAAATGAGTAATGTTGAAACATAATGTGCCCGGTTTGAAAGTCTAAATCTGCCTGCTCATGTGTGTCCTTAGCATTTGTGGGATTCAGCACCTGGAGCGGATAGGGAAGAAGCTGAATCTGTTCGACTCCCTTTATTTCTGCATCGTGACATTCTCTACCGTGGGCTTCGGAGATGTCACTCCTGAGACATGGTCCTCCAAGCTCTTCGTGGTGGCTATGATCTGTGTCGCTCTTGTGGTCCTACCCATCCAGGTAAACGGTCATGTTAAATTTTACAGCAGTGTGTCGAGTCTTATAAAATCAACTTTTGCATGTTTAATAGAAATGTGGGGTGGCTTATTAATTCAATATATTAACACAGGCTATTATTATAGCTAGCCAATTAATTAAAATTGTCTCAGAAATGCCTTTTTACATTATATTAGAAACTGAGGGGTTCTTCCTCCTTTGCTCATGACCGATAGGTTACGTTTTTCATTACAGTTTTTCAAGATGTATATTTAAATATTGAATGTTTAACTATGATAATGAGGCCATAGGATAGTATGGTTTTTAATTATAGATAGATAGATTAAGGAAATAAACTCGAGGACTGATCTCTCTTGATTCCTGAAATAATCTAAAAACCAAACACTGTAATGAATAAAAACTGATTGCATATTTTGATCAACCGAAATAAAATCGGAAGATGATATATAACTATCATGCAGCATTTTGGGGAGTGGAGAGGTGACTGCAAAGGAACAGAGATGTAAATGAGATTAAAGATAGAGGCGATCTCCAGCTCTTTCCCACAGTGAGCTTTGGGTGTCCTTGGGTGGATGGGCTAGCGACAGGATACAACATCTACAAATAAAACTTGCACATTCTCTTACATACTTGGCTACACTGTCTCTAAATATACTTTACGTAGGTATAAAAAATGATCTTCCCGTCATCCGATCGTCTATCAAAGGGCATTTCGGTTGTTTCCATGTCCTGGCCAGTGTGAATAATGCTGCAATAAACATTGGGTGTATATATTTTTACAGATAAATGTTTTCAGTTTTGGGGGGTAGATACCCAGAAGGTTTCCATGTCTTGGCCAGTGTGAATAATGCTGCAATAAACATCGGGTGTATATATATTTACAGATAAATGTTTTCAGTTTTGGGGGATAGATACCCAGAAGAGAGATTGCTGGGTCATCTGGTAATTCTATTCTCAATTTTTTGAGGAACCTCCATAATGTTTTCCATAGATGCGCTACATATATACAATGGAATATCAAATCGCTCAGCCATAAGGTAAAATCCTGCCATGTGGGACAACATGGATGCATCTTGGATCTTGAGATTAGCATGCTGAGTGAAATAAGTCAGACAGAATAAGTTGAGAACCATATGATTTCACACATGTATGGGATATAAAACTGAAAGTAACAAACGAGAGAGAAAAACTCATAGACAACAGTTTAGTAGTTATCAGAGGGAACGGGGGTCAAATATATGGTGACAGGAGATTTGACTTTGGGCGGTGAACATACAATACGATATACCTATGACATATTATTGAATCGTACACTTGGAACCTATATAATTTTATTAGCCAATGTCACCCCAATAAATTTAATAAAAAAGATCTCCCCAGGCCTGTCCAATCATGCCTGTCTTCCTTCTCGACATCTGTCCCCTACACACCCCTCTTCCCTCACACACCAGCTGCCGTACAGCCAGAATGTGGCCCCTGTACTGTTGCAGTGAAGGCGTCTTACTGAGTAAGATACGGGATGAACTTGATGAACATGGAAGACATGCCAACAAGGCATTTGTCTTTGACCCGCACATGACAAATCACGCTGCACACGCTACTGGACATAAAGCAGAGACACAGACCTCTCAGTGCCCTGATATGATATAATAGGAAAATATATTAATATGTTTCCTTGGAGACCCGAAGCCTCTGGGAGGCATTAGCGACCTCTGTGGCAACCATTTGAAAGCTCCGTTGTTGGAGGGACCGCTAATAATTTACATCTCAATGAGTTCCACCTAAGAAATTGAGTATACCTAATAAACAATAGATGCATTGCATTGATTTTTATTTTCGAGTCCAGTGTTTCTCATTCATATGTGAAAAATGCATTACAGTTTGAACAGCTGGCTTATTTGTGGATGGAGAGACAAAAGTCAGGTGGAAATTACAGTCGGCACAGAGCTCAGACTGAAAAGCACGTGGTTCTGTGTGTCAGCTCACTGAAGATCGACTTACTTATGGACTTTTTAAACGAATTCTATGCTCATCCAAGACTACAGGTATGCTCACGTTACATGGTGCGTTATGTTCGATCACACCTACTAACGTCTCGTCGAAGTCAATTAGCTGATGGGGCCTCCTGCCTTCTGGAGGACTTTTATTTATACACTCAAATTTAGAACGTGTAAATGAAGAATGACAAATATAACCAGGAACATAGAAAAAAATGCTGACAGAAGACACAGTATTTTAAGTGTCCTTCTGTATCTACATTAAAAGACAGATGGAATTATGCTAATGTTACAAAGAAAGGTTTTCTTTGAATTAAAAGAATCCCTTGGGTAATATATAAATGATATTTTTATGAAACGGTGAAATTGAACATGAAATATCATAAAACAATGAAAAAATTATTTCAATATCATCTTGAATCCTTCACTTTTACCCAGTATTGCCGATAGAGCCTGGAAGTTATTTTCCTTCTGTTTCCTGGACTGTAACTAGGTCCTATTTATAGTAGAAACTAATGACCACAAATTGGACAATACCTAGCTGGATGAAGAACACAAATTCAGGAAAAAAAATGTTCATCTGCCTATTTTGAGAAAACGTTCAGAAACTTCTAATACTTGCCACAGTAGCGGGCCAACACGCACTTGGACAATCTTTGCTGCCTGAGGCACTCGGTTCTGCCCAAACAGCAAAGAGCTACCTGAATGTTTTGTGTTTCCTAAATAAATTTGTGTTGAAAGAATGGACAAGATAGTATTGAGTATATCTAACTATCCCTATCTGAAATAGATTTTTTTCATGAATACTTGGGAGAACTTTTTAAATACTATTTTTTACATGTTAAAAAAAAACTAATTTATAAGTGATACTTAAATTATACAATATATTCTGTTTTCATGTAAATTAATTTGCATTTTTTGCAGAAACTGTTTTCTTTTACTATACATAATAAATAATTTCAGGATTGCTCATTATGAAGAAAATCTATTTGGGGAAAAGTTCGATTCCTAGTAATTTATCGATATCGATTAATATCAACATGGAGAATTCTTAAAACTCTAAAAATTCCCACTAGATATATTTCAGTGATAAAATGATGAATGTGTACTAGAGAATTTTAATCTACATAGATCGGTTGTTTTGTTTTATACCATTTCATTGCCATTTATACCATTTTATACCACTAACATTACCTTCATATTTTCTCTAAAAGACCATTATTTTGAAGTAGATTTATCTCAAACTCTTTATTTTGTCAGTATTATCAATATTTTTATGAGTGGTTCCGAAAAGTCTCAACATCTCAGTTCATGATATTATCAAATGATATAAACCCCATCACTGTTTCTATTTATAAAGTAATGGTTTGAAGTATGAAATGATACTTAAGCACTTCTGCCTACCATGCAAAAAATATATATATATATATTAGAATCAGCCTAAAACTGAAAACTTTATAAGCTGGAAATATGTGGTGAGCATAAGCACTGATCACCTTCTCTTCATGGTAGTAATAAAATTAAAATAGGTCAGGATGAATGTATTGATTTATGAGATTTTTATACGTCTCAGTTATGTTTATTACAGTGTTGTGTTATTTCAATATATGCTCAGGTTTTAAATGCAAACTTTTATTTCTTAGCAAGAGCTCGTTTCTATGTTAGTGTATTTCAGAACGTTCTTAGATATTCCATTGACCTGTGTGGCATAAGAGAACATTGCTGTTTCAACCCTGTTGCCCTCTCTGTTTTGAACAGGATTATTACGTGGTGATTCTGTGCCCCACCGAAATGGATGTGCAGGTTAGAAGGGTACTACAGATCCCCATGTGGTCACAGAGGGTCATCTATCTTCAAGGCTCAGCCCTCAAAGATCAAGACCTGCTGAGAGCAAAGTAGGTCCCCCCCGCATCATCCTCCATCGTGTAGAGCCTGATATCATTTCTCTCCTCCAGATTCTAGAAACATTCAGTGTTGCAGAATATGTGTGAGTATTTTTCAATGCAGAGTTTTGCCTTAGTCCCAGTGCTGGTCAAATAGAAAAGTTAAAAGCATAAAATCAGTGTGTCTGCTGCTCTGTCTCACGGTCAGTAGACCGTGTCCACGAGACACAATGGGGACTGTGGCATGGTGTCATCATGTCAAGCTGTCGGGGCGAGCGGGGTCATCCGGACTCGCCCTTAGAGTGGTCTCCAAATCTCTGAACACTAATTTTATTCCACGAATAAAAATCTTGGGCTAAACGTGTAAAATACCAAAGCAGTTTGAGTTAGGGTTTAAATTCGAAAGAGTTTCTATTACGTACTGGGCGGAGTTGGCTGGTGAAAAAGGCTAATGGGAAAGAAATTGGTTCATTTGAAATGTGGTGTTGGATGGGAGCTGTATGGAGACCCTGGACCACCGGGAAGATGGGCACATGGTCCCAGAATGAGTTAACCTTGAGACATCACTGGAGGCAAAAGGACAACGCCGAAGCTTGGTCATGTCGTGAGCAAACAGGATGTTTTGGAAAAGACAAGAGTTCTGGGAAAACGGAAGGCAGCAGGAAAAGAGAAAGAGAGGAAGGCCACCGATGACATGGGCTGACTCCATAAGCGAGGCCGCAGGCTGAGTCTACGGGAGCTGAGCAGGGCTGAGCACAGGACACTGGACGTCACTCATTCACAGGGCTCCAGGAGTCGTCATCTCTCTCTCTCTCTCTCTCTCTCTCTCTCTCTCTCACACACACACACACACACGCACACACACAGAGCAGATAACACTTGTGTTGCCTGGGGGCTGGAGAAATCAGAAAGGTCACGGTCACAGGTCTTACTTGGTAGCTCTCTTCCTGTTGGGCGTGTGCCAGGCAACCTGGAGAACAGGTGACATGGTCTTAAACACAGGTCAAAGCTCATGCGGGTCATTCCACACAAGCAGTGAGGGCGTGGTTGGGCGGACAGGGACACCAGGAAGTCGGGGCTTCTGCAAAACACCACCTGTGGTTTTCGGAAGCCAAACGAGATTCTTAGCAGAAGTGGCTTTGCTTGATGTTTTCTGTCACTCGAAAAGTTTTAAATATATCTCAGATTTATCCTTGAGCTGTAGGGATGTATCACAAAGCCAGATCGTACCCACAGGCTGGTTGGTGTGAACAAGCGTTAAGTTCCTACAGCATCTCGTCAATGTTATAATGGCACCGAATGAAATAAAATTATTTAAGGACCTGCTGTATATAAAAAAGTATAGAATCATTAAAGAGAGTAAAATGACTTTTTTTTTACTTGTCATTATAAACTGTTGAGTTCTAGAGCCAATTCAACAACTATTTTGTTCACAGTCAAACACTCATGATCTCCTAGGAACCTAACTTTCATTTCCGCTTAATGGTACTCAGAGTTTGCATGTACTTTGTGTGCATTGAACTAACATTGACATTCTATTTTTCGGAAGATACACAGGTATTTCGGTGTGTGACTATTTTGTTTTTCTCTCTGTGATTAGGATGGATGATGCGGAGGCCTGTTTTATTCTGAGCAGTCGCTGTGAAGTGGACAGGACATCCTCAGTGAGTTTCTAAAATTTTTTTTTCTTTTCACCTTAGAAAAACAAATTTTTTAATTTGATTATTTTTCATCGACCAACATTAACTATCGGTGACCTTAAAACTGTCCCAAAGAGAAGCAAAAATATCCCTGCGCTATCTCTGCCACAACATAAGACTCACCGGATCATTCTGTTACGGTGCGAACGATTCTGAGACCCACGGAGCCCATTGAGATTAATAATGAGCCTTTATTAGCCGGTGACTGACTCTCTACCACGCAGGGCTGGAGGGGATCAGCCCCGAGCTTCCAGAGGAGGCAGCTTAGAAAGCCTCCAACTACATTCTTGAATAAGCAGATTACAAGAAGCAGAAGTTAGCCGGTAACGTTTTGTACAAAGATAAATGTATCCGGGGAGCTCAGATCAAACAGGGCCTAGCAGACAGTTTTATCATCTGTACCTTGGAATGTTTCGCTTCTCCTGGGGCTGATGCCTGGAGATGTCACCTCCCTGGGACTGAGTTACTGCTCTTCCTGGGGGCTGGCGCCTGGAGATACCGCCTCCCTGAAACTGGAGGATTTCCACTTTTACAGTTCACACTGTCAACAAAAGCGCTTTTGAGGTACTTTCTACTAACCTTTGGGTTTTCTGAGGATAAAAGGAAATGAGTCACATGCAGACAAACGAGACCATTTTTATTGTATATATCGCACGCTGTGCAACTTTGTTCAAACGGTCTCCATTTCCTCGCCTCAAAAGCGAGGCAGAGGGACCGGGCCGTCCTCATCAGAATGGGCCGGAGGATTTCTAAAAATCAGGCATTTGTTAAAATTCTAGTCAGGGTATAGGGGGCGGGGTTTGGAAATGTGTGTATTTTTAAAAGCTCCCCAGGCGACTTGGAAGCACGGTCCAGTTTGGTAACCTTTGGCACAGGTGTCTCTAGGATATATTTTTTTAGGCCTAAATATCTCTAAATGCATAATTAGATTAAATTTAGGCAATTTACCACGCTAACTTCTATTTTTTTTTAATGTATTTTAATTTTATAAAGAAGCGCCTTATTATTTCTGTTGAGTAGGGACGATGAACGCCCGGGTTTCTAGCCACATCTGGCGCACAGACAGGAACTCTGGTGGCTTCAGTACTGACTGGAGATAAGGCCAGGTGTGCACAGGTCCCTCAGGATCATGGTTTACTCTTTCCAGAGCATCGATTAGGCACCTTCTGTTACCTTAATCTAGGGCCGTAAGGCCGAGAGTGGCAGGCTCTATGTCGCCCTTGCTCTAATTCATCCGAATGTCTTGCTCATACCTCTGATACTATAGTTATTTACCTTATGTAATTGTCCATTGTACCCCGCCCTCCAAGGAGTAACTGTGTCCTAAAACACTCGCAGCCCTCCAGGACCTGTAAGATTCTGAGTTACAAAGTAAGCGTTAAGATATAAGTGTATAATACCTTTAATGTGAATTTGGGAGCTTCCCAAATTCCATCTCCTCCTGACACGACGACATTGACCGGATGTTAATAAAAAGATTTCGCTCGCAGGAGAAAGGAGATGGTAGACGAGACAGCGCTAGTGCCGGTGAGGAAGCAGAAAGAAGATGGATGAGTGATGACCGAGCTAACGGACAGAGGAAATGAGGATTTTAGTGGAAAGAGGAAACGAATCAGAAAGGTCTACTTTTTGCAAATGAACCTCAAAAGTCTCAGGAAAATAGAGACACCGGATGCCTCTGCAAGTAGGGTTGTTGTCAGACCAAACACGAACAGGGATTCGAAGTCTAGAAGAGAAGCACTTCGAGTCTTTGAGCCCCTCCGCAAGCCCACTGCCGGCCACTTCCCCCTCCCTAGGGAAAGGTTTACTGTCTGCAGAACTTGACCCGAGAATACCTTTTACTCAGAACAAGCAGATGCAATTGAGACTCTGTGGAAAATCAAGAATTAAAGAGCAACCTGCGTCACTGAATGTGAGATGGTGCCCCGAGATGACTCAGAGCCCTAGCAGCCAAGTCCACACCTCCACTGGCACAAGCATGAAGGCACTTTCTCTGGGAAAATGGCCCATTGAATTACAACATCACACACACACACACACACACACACACACACACACACACACACACAGAGGGAGGGAGGAAGGGAGGGAGGCAGAAGATAGATATAAAGTCTGGAATTCCCAACTCAATGCCCCTAATTGATCACCCTACAGTAAAGTCCATGGGAAATAAGCTGCCTGTGCTCACTAGGTCCTCAAACACCTTTTGAGCAGGTCATTCCCACGTATGTTCAGACACAGGGATCACTAGACAGTTAAGGAAATTGCTAACAAGAAAAGGCACGAATGAACAAACGAACAAAAAGCAGACAGGAAAGAGGAACTCAGAGGAGGCATAAACAAAACCCTACAATTCTGGCAACTGTCAGAGGTTGGGGCGTCTTGGACAGAGGGCCAAGGAGGAGGACCCAGGTCTGGTAATTGGATGGGCTTTTAGGTCTTGACAGACAGAAGGGTAAAGAAGAAAAACCCACGTCCTGAGTGGCACTAAGTGTCCCGTATGTTTGCTCCTGTGGCAAAGCCTGGAGTCTCGACTGTCTTGTTTCCGTGGACAGCGTCTCATAGAGGTCTCTGCAGAGACTTTGAGAGACTTGACTGTAAAATGAACGGCAGACTCTTGCTAGTGTGCTCCGCGTGGACACACGCAGCCTCCCATTTCTCTTGTTTCAACCATCCTTACACATGTGGGCACAGTGATCCAATTCAAGAAGATTTCTTTAGCAAAACAATATGTAGAACCCAGGAAAACTCTAATATATGTGGAGTCTGTGCTAAGCAGCGCCCACGTCAGCACGTTTTCCCACGTCGCTCCCCCGTGTTAGGACCGGCCTGGCGCTGCTGCTGTCGCAGACGGCACCACGTTAACCTCCAGCGGTTCCCAGAACCCTCCTGCCCTCCCCGTGCTTGGCGGAAATCCTATCAGGGTATTAAAGCCAGGAGGGTATTAAATTAAGGAAACTCTGCTCCTTTATTCTGCAAAGATTAACACGTTTTTTGGATTGTTTGGGTTTTTTTTGTTTTTTTGTTTTTTTGTTTTTTGCAAAAACGCTGTCATTTTGTTTCGTTTATATCCTTCTGTAATGTTACGTATGTTACGTATGAGGGTTTAGTCCTGACGGACCATTTCAGCTGCCTCTCTCCAGCTAAGCTGTTGCTTTGGGGAGGTGGGGGGATGGAAAGCAGAAGTAATTCTTCCTTTATGATTCTCAAGTCCTCCTGCAATTTAATCCTCACATGCACGAAAACGTCTTGAATCTCCCTTTAGAGGACACAAGATGAAGTCTTTAGAATTTTGCTCTTCGTAAGTCAGTATCACTGCATTTTCACTTGCTGTCAGGAGTGAAGTAAGTGGGTGTCCTGGGAAAGCCAGGAGCCTTGGAATAGTAATGTGTTCTTACCCCACTGGGCTAAGGACTGTCTGGTCCCCCCAATTTTAATCGAGCTCACTCACGTTAGTCAACTGGGTCCCACGGGAAAATTCTAGGACATTCTTGGGAAATTCCTACTTCATCCTACAAAGTAAGGCAGTCACCCATTCCCAGGCTACACACTCTTCAACATGGGTTGAAAAACCATGTTGAAACCATTATCACATCAAGAAACATGTAGAATTATATTTTACTGACTCAGTTAAGGAGCAAAGTAAAAAGTTTGACTTCGTTTTAAAAAGTGACCAAAAATATAATGTCAATTACACTGAAACTTCTTTGGAGAAATCTTTGTGAAATAAGATTGGGCAATATTTTGTTTCTCTTCCCTTAATTTTAATTCCAAGGATAAACGTGTAGGATTAATTAATGAAATGTTTATCATTTCTTAAGGAAGAAATAATTTAGGCTACATTTTTACATCTTTGATCCTAAACATTTCTAAAAATTATTTTTAATAGACTGATTTATCTTGCAATATTTTTTCGCTATATCTACGCATCTCTGAATCAGGATTATCTGCTATATGGGAAAAATTTTTTAAATCTACAGAAATAAATTTTTGATATTAGGCATACTTCTAAAAAATGTGTCCTAAATGAGGTTCGAAATCATTCTGTTGTTATAAAATTGTTCTTTTATATTATTTTCTTTGACAGTTACACCTTTTGAAAAATGTTGATGGTACATCATTTCTGAAAGATACGTTATTGCCAAGTTTGCAAAATTAAATGAGCTCTTTTGTTATTTTAATAAGTTTCATAACCAGACAGAATACTGCCAACCTTAGCATTAGTTTGTGTACATTTTTGTGATTGGAGGGAGAAAGCGATTGTGAAAAACATCAAAATGAGAAATTAATGGGTATTCAGAAGGATTCTGCTTTGGAAGTAATGATATTTTATAAAAGTAAATGTATTTTTATATTCAATTTTATATTTATTGGAAAATCAAAAAGTAATCATGAATCTGAAATTGGCATAGCAGCGTCCTTAGTAATATTTTTCTTTTTTATACTATTTTTAAGAAATCATGTAGTTTCAGTGAGTTTGATAATCCTTTCCGATGGTTCTATTTCAAGTTAAAAAATGAAGCCCATGATATCTGCTTTTTAGAGAAAATGCTGTAAAACGCATTTAAAATTTTTTTAATATTTTAACACTAATTTTCTAGAAAAAAATCTTGCATTTTTCATAGTACTGGATTTGCAGTCTAAGTTGCTACTATTGAAATGCATATTTTAGCTCAATTTGCAAGTCCATTCGATGAAACAGTCAAACAAACAAAAACACAGATTTGACATTCCGTGAGTAGCTTTCAAATGGTCAGACGTGTGTGCCCATCATATCACTTCATGGCCACCGCGGTTATTTCAGAGATGAGAACCAAGGCTTCAAGTTGTTAATAAGATTCCCCAGACTGGCAGAGTCGGGGTTCGCCCAGTGGGTTCAACCCCAACACTTTCTCCTTTGTACCCAACTGCTTCCCATGATTATAATAGCTTACTGTTCAAATGGATCACACATCTTTCAATAAAAGTGGTACCACTGTTTGAAATTACTATCAGAATAACATATATATGTAGGATTTTAGGCATCAGCTGTCTGTTCTATTACTTCTCGTCCTTACTCTATCCCTTAAGAGAATATTTGCTTCAAATCTATTACACTATTGCTAATATACTTGGCATCTCTGCTTTGTAAGAAAATGACATGTGTTTCTCTGGTCTTTTGTTTTTTCATTTTTGCGTTTGAAGATTGATACCATTTACTTTTTGTCCCATAACCAAAACTAAGTCTTCTGCCATATCGACTGATCGACTCTAAATATTGAACCCGACACTTCGAATTTTGTGGCTAGGTACACTGTTCACTGGAAACCCAGTGATCATGTTGGCTACATGTTCTTTTCCATTTCTTGTGCTGCTTCCTGCCACCTCCAAATTTTCAAAATCAACTGCGTGAGATAGGAATCTCTTACCATTCGTAACATCTTTTTGATAGCTATCTTTAGTACATTTGCTATTTACACTAACTATTCTATCATATGTTGATTTTTGACATTTTTGTGTAAAGTTTACATGTCTTAATTTATTTAGCTTCAAATTTACATGAGGCTAATTGACATAATTCTTTGTATCCTTCTTAGACCTTGTGGAAAAATCCCAAAGCCCTGAAATCAGACCAGCGAAAAATTAAGCAGTTACTCAGAGAGAGAGAGAACCAAGAGAGAGAGAGAACACACCCAAGATCTGGGCAGTGTGTTCAGTGGCAACATTCCATATATGCAAGAATTTTACGCTAGTTGATGGGTCAGTTTGAACTCGAACCGCCACAAATGGTGGGAGTTGCTGTGGGTTATAGGCAGTTCAAACAGGTACTTAGGCAATACATCTGTTATCTAGACAGAACAATCCAAGGGGAGAGTGAGTCTTCAGTTGATCTTGAGACCACTCTGCCCTTTGGCCTATGCCGGAAGCATGTTTACAGAAGCAGAACAAAGAGCTGATTATAAGGTTAGTCATTTGAGTGGAAAATTCGTCTTCAACCTGAGCATGGTATTTTAGACAAGAAACGATGTGCAATACTGTAACACTATGTCCACTTTTAACCCTTCATCTATTCCATAATACTCTCGAGTGTTCTGTATGGTCCATGTTCCCATGTACAGCTGAAGACGCGATTATGAACATAGGACACAACTCCGTTCTCATGGAGCTGACCAACGATTAGTGTTTGTGTATCTAAACACATCTAAATATAGAAAAGGCGCAATAAAAATGCGGTCTATTTTTCAATGGTACAGCTGTGTAGGGTGTTGGCCATGAATGAAACTTGCAGGACCAAAGCTTGTCTGAGTGGGTCAGTGGGTCAGTGAGTCAGGGCGAGCGATGTGAAGGCCACGGATATGACTGTGCGTGACTGTGGACTCTACGCTGTACACTCAGGCTACACTAGATTTGTTAAAAATGTTTTTCTTTCTTCAATAATAAATTAAACCTCAGCTCACTATAACTTTTTTACTTTATAAACTTTTTAATTTAAAAAAGTTTTTTTTTGACTCTTATAAGAACATGTAGCTTAAAACACAAACAGGTGGCACAGTTGTATAAAAACATTTTCTTTTTTTATATCCTTATTCTATAAACTTTTTTCTATTTTTAAATTTTTTATTTTTACTATTTACTGTTTAAACGTTTGGTTAAAAACTAAGACACATATACAGTAGAAAGGCCTGCACAGGGGCGGGGGGGCATCAGTACTTCACCTCCACATCTTGTCCCACTGGAAGGTCTCTGGGGCGACAACATGCATGCAGCTGTCATCTCTTGAGACAACACTGCCTTCTGCTTCTGTAACACCTCCTGAAGGTCCCATCTGAGACTCTACTTGAGGAAGTGTCGCTCTTTTCAGAAGTAAGCCCTTGGTGGTTTACTTGGTTTGTCTCTTTCTTTTAAAAAAAAAAAAAAATCATAGATCTGTTTGTAAGAAGATAATGCACCATAAACATCTCTATTAACGAAAAACTTTCAGTGTTGGGGTCCACGTTTTCAAACGTTGTAAGGAGTTAGTTGAGGTCTGCAGAAGCTTCTGCTCAGCCCTTCACGTGAATGTTTTGGGGGGTCTTCTTTTCCTTCTCCTGCAATTTCCTTTCCCTTGCCTCTTCTTCAGCTGTGTGTTCCAGTTCTAACAACTCCCCATCAGTCACTTCCTCGGGAACCCCGTCTAGAAGCTCCTCGATGTCTCTCTTATCCAGCCCAGGAGAAGTCGTTTGCCATCCCCGCCACGGCCTCGGTGATTTTTGCAGCCTCTGCACTAGGATGTTATGATGGCTACAACGTCTCTAGATGACAGGGATTTTTCAGCTGCATCATAATCTATGGACCACCACTGTATTTGCGGTCTGTCGTTGACCGAAACGTCAACGATGCCGTTATACAGCACGTGACTGTCTTGGACACTTTCCAACTTGTTTCATGGTGTTTTGATTTGTATCATTTCAGGACCACCAGACAATTCTGAGAGCGTGGGCTGTGAAAGATTTTGCTCCCAATTGCCCTTTGTATGTCCAGATATTGAAGCCTGAAAATAAATTCCATATCAAATTTGCTGGTAAGTTCGATCTCGAATGAGATCCTTTGAACTTTCTCAAACTCCCATTGTAGTTATAAGAGCTGCGTCTCTGAAGTTAGTGGCAACTGATTATGTTCATGTTTCTACAGAACAGATGAGTTTTCCTGTTCATTATCTACTTATTATGAGAGAAATCTGTTCACATTAAAATGTGACAAGACCATGTTTTGGGGTGAATCTTTACTTTTTTATATAATTTGGTGATTTTAGCAACTGAAGTTACTGGATACCTTTTTAAGCCCAAATAGATATGCAGTAAGAGTTTTGTGCACAATATAGACACAGGTTGCAAATGTTGGATCTATGAATTTATACTTAACATTCCCACACAGATAGATAATACTTTGTTATAGATTATTTAATACACATATAAATTTACCACACAGTAGAGTAACATATTAAAGTATATTTAAGTATATTTCAATAAATTTAATTTGGGAGTAGAGTTTGAAAACAATTCTAGAGAAAGATACATGTGAGTTTTTTATGATGGCACTGCTTTTGAAATAATTATTTACATCAGATTATATTGCAGACTATTCAGAACTTGAACAGTAAAATGATACTTTTTTTTTTCTTGAATGCTTCTGTAGGAACTAATTTTGATCCAGGCAGTAATTTATATATTTTTGTTCTAAAATACAACAACCTTGTGTTTTTGTATTTCACCTGAATAGTCTAAAGCTTCAAGTCATTAAAATGCAAATCATTTTAATTATGTGTTAGCGAAATGTATTTCCTTCAGAAGCTGTGTTCACATATCTTAAACTGCTTACCTTAAATGATATTTAAATGAAAATTATAAACACTAAGACATTTTTAAATAATAAGAAAATCATGACATGATTGCTCTTCAATTTGCTGTCTTTCATCTTTTGTGACTAAAGACATCATTTAAAAAAAAAAAAACCGTCTAGCATACAAGTTAAAGCAATGGCTCTTAACTTCCGCTGCATTTTAATATCTCTTTAGAAGGTTTTCCTTTTAAAGCACTAATTTAGGAAATTCTGATTTAAACGGTTGGAGCTGGTGTCACAGTTTCTTCAAGCTTGTTTTCCAAACTGAAAATTAAAAACAATAGCACCTACTTCATAGAGGATTTTGTGAAATTAAAGTAGTCCATCTACTGCCTCTTATACATAAAATTAGCATTCGGTAAATGCCACTTTTTAAATCTAAAAGCCCTTTGTAACGAAGCTACCTTATTTTTATTATTATTTGGCAATAGAAATATTTCTGCAAAATTCTAATCCTACCTGATAAGGCCTTGCTATGAGAAGATTTTTAGGAAGGCAGTAATGACATAGCACTAGGCCAAGTCCAAAAAATATGAATTTAAATTTGACTGCCACCACTTAGGATTTAGCTAGCCAAATTAGTATTCTGAGCCTTATTATCCTCTCCTGTTAAATGGCCTTGTGTGTGTGTGTGTGTGTGTGTGTGTGTGATGTCTCTTTCGTTAGCATTAGTGTTAAGGATTAAATAATGTCTGAAGCATATTAGGTGTTTAATAGATAGATACTGAATGTGGATCTTAAAATAGTATGTAGTTTGGGAAGACAATTTGTAATTCTGAATGCGCTGTAACTAAAATTCCAAACAGACTCCAGTTCTTTCTCCTTTAGCGAGCCATCGATATGCTCACGATAGATCAAATGCAGTCAAATAGTCTACTTTTATAAACAAAAAAAACTACAAAGACTTTGTATTGATTCTTTCTTATGTTCTTATTTTGCTGTTATTTTGATAAACTCATTGAAATGAATAGAATATTTAAAAATTCTATCCCAATAGTTTATGTCCATATTTCTCATTAATGGCATCCGCTGAAATTTCTTTTAATAAAGTCTATTCTTTTATGGCTGAGATGACAGCATCTCAAAGGAGCTCTTTTTCTATTATGGAAAGATGAAAGCACCCTAGTTTCATTAAAATGCCATAAAAACAGTTTGGTGTATGAGACTCTCAAACCAACATAATATATTTACATCTTAACATGAGGTTAAAAAGATTACAGACTTAACCTTTCCAAGGGCAGTGAGCGTATCAAGCTGTCACTTAGTCTGCGTGGCGGATTGCTAACATAATGGTCTCCGGTGAACCATGCTCCCCGTGTCTGTGTCCCACTGCTGTGTGACACTGCAGCTTATGCCGCGAGGAGGCCAAATCCCGCCCCTTGAATATGGGATGTCTTGTGACTGGCTTTGACCCATTGAGTGTGAGGGCACTAAGTTGTATGACATCAGAAGCTGAGCCTCAGGAGACCAGCTTCTGCTTTCCCTCCCTTGGAATACGGGCCACAGACAACATGCAAGGAACCCCAGCCTAGCCCTTCCCGGGATGAAAACGCCCAATAGGAAGTGGGGCACCCCAGCTCTTTAGGCCCCAACCCAAAGAATCACGCTGATCCCCAGAATTTTGAGGAGTAAAGCGGTGAAGGTTTTAAGTCACTACGTTTTGGAGTGATTCGTTATGCCGCAAAAGATAACTCATATTATGTGTAGTCATTTTATATTATGATTTTGTTCTTATACTCTCATGAGTGTTAAATAGCATGATTCCAATTATCTTAAGACATAAAACAAGATATTTCTATTTCCATTTACATAAACAGCCTCTTATGTAAATTGTGGAACTCCTACCATGACTCTGATATTTTTTTTTTGAAAAGTAGATTCATGTTTTTAAAAGATGGAAAAGAGAAACTTCAAAATTTGACTTATTAGAAAGCAAAAACAACGTAGCAACCTAGCAAGTCTTACTTTACACAGATTTACCATTGCTATCCAATAAGGATCCTCTCTCCTGCACTAAATGACTATAGGCGTTCATTAAAGTAAATTATTGAATCATTACACTATAACTTGGATGAATGATTGCGTGAATTAGAATTTAAATGATCATCTACACTTTGATCAAATTCACAGAGAAAACGTCCATAACGGACATGATTTCAACAGTAGAAAGAAAGGCTCTTATTCTTATCATCAAGAAGGTAAGAATAGTAAGCCTAGAGATAGAAAGAATAAAATCTTCAGTAGAATAATAGTTATGAGGAGAGATTTCTGAATATAAATCCACACGCACTAAATTATGATGAGATTCAAGTGACGTAAAAATATACTTCACTATACACACACACACACACACACACACACACACACACACACACGCACACTTCACAGACAATTGGATTACTTTCAGCACCGCAAATTTTAAGAGGAAGATTAACTCAAATGGGCTCATAGAAAAATATAGAAAGGATACTTTTAGCAGTTTGTCCTTTTTATAAGAAATTTCTCAAAGTAAAGAGCTCACTATTGCGAATTCTGGACCGAGACCATCAGTCAAGTCTTTGTGCTACTGCGTGTGAATGGCATAATCTCACACTTCTTAATCTCTTAGGCTTGAGTTCTTCGACATGTAAAATGAGATAATAAGAGAAATTATCTCATAGGGTTGTTATGATTTAAAAAATACAAGAATATCAGTCACTTGTAATTGCTACCGATCTGACGGACGGTCATCATGAATCTCCAGTGCCTATTCCCCGTCCTCCTCACGAATCTGAATGATCTTTGTTTCCAGAAAGTGTCACTGAGCAATGCCCGTGGTGCTTCACAAACAGCTTGTTACAGACATTCACAAAGCACACGATTCTTAGCTCGCCCATATTTTCCAGAGGATAGAAAAAAAGAAAATCATCTCCTCGACTCATTTTAGGAGGCTAACATAGCCCTGATTCAAAACCCCTTATGGAGAGTATGAGAAATGATCATTAGAGATCAATTTAATTGATTAACATAGCTGAATAAATCATATAAAATATGTTAGCGAAATGAACAAAGTAATGTATTTTAAAAATATGATATCATCACTAAGTTGAAATTATTCTAGAAATAGGTCATTTTAATATGATCATTTAATGTGATCATCATTTCAACAGATAGAAGAAAAAGCATTTGACAGCGAATTCAATATCCATTCTCAATTAGAGAAAAAGAAAAAGTAAGTAAAAGTGTTGGAAAGATTCTAGTAAAGAACCCCTTAACCTATGGCAAGTTATCTACACAACAACTAGAGGAAAAAAGAATTTTTAACGGTCACGTGTTGAAAGTCTATCATTAAGATTAGGTATAAACACGCGTGCCCACTGAAACCACTTTTACTCAGCGTGCCCTTGGAAACCCTAAATTCAGTAAGGCCACAAAACGAACACAAGGAATAAGCACTGGAAAGTGAGACACGAGACTGCCATCATCCACACATCATAGGATTCTCTACCAAGAAAATTCAAAACATTTTCCTCCCCTCCCTATCTGCCCTTTCTTTAGGGAAGCCCATCCATTTATCCGATTTCCAAAATGAAATCTCTTTCTCAGTGTTCGCCACGCGCTCCAGTCTCATATCTAACTGCCTCGTCGATACCTCCTATTAGATCACCAATACCTGCCTCAAAATTAAGGTATCTAGAAATACCTGACTTTCCTTAACCTCAAATCAATTTCTCCCCCATTTTCCCCAACACCATCCGCTTGGAACTCCAGTCAAAAGCCTCTCAGTCCATTTTCCATCATTCGCGTCCAATCTATCAAGCTCTGGAGGTTACACTCCCTGTCTATCACAGGCTTATCCACTGACACCACCCTAGCCCACGGCATGGTCTGTGCACTCAGTGTTCCAAAACGCAGTCCTTCCTCCTTCTCCCTGGCATCACGAGTCGTTTCTGCAAGCTTACTGCTGCTCTCATTCACCCTGGCACACATGTGATAGTGACTGCTGCTTGTCCATTACAGTAGGCAGCTGCATCTTCATACCTCCAATGTCACCCTAAATTCACACGCTGTCTCCTTCCGATATATCGATGCCGACAATCTTTTACAAAATCTTTATTTTTAACAGATTCTTTCTGTTGGCTTATTTCTGTCAACCTGCATAGATCAAGAGATGAATGGTAATACAGCTTTGGTTATGTTAAGTCTCTTTTCCAGTAAAAATATTTTTACCGATACACTTATTCTTTTTAAGACATGGCAATTGGTACTGTAACATAGGAGGAGGTGATGGTAGTGATCCATAGCTATAGTTCATATAAAAATGTGGTTTTATAACATGTTGCATTCTCTGTCAACCTCTTATGGGACTAGCAATTCCAGGAAAGCCTTTTCGAGGACAAATATCTGATTGGAAATTGCCTAGAAAAAAGATTATGCCTCTACATTGTTGAACCCTTTATAAATTATCTCCCTTCAGTTCTAAAACCATGACAAAAAAGGCAAAACATTATATGCTATAGTAGTTCAGTTTTCAGACATGTTTTTTGTAGCCCCAAATTTAATCAGAATAAAAGCAAGGCTGTATTCTCTTTCTCAACTCTACAATCCAAAATCACTACACACACACACACACACACACACAGAAGAAAAATGTGTACTTTACTAGGAAAAGAACTCTTTTATTGAAAAGCCTTGAATGACTTTAATAGATAAACTGCTCCCAATTAGTTGAATTTTTAAAAGGTTTGCTGTTTGTCTCCTGGTCAGATGAAATTACTCAGAAAGTCAGTGGGAGATGAATCTGTGTTATGTGAGTAAATTAACTGCTAAATTTTGGTTAACAGTCTATTCACATCACCCTCCCTCCCCACCCATAAAGTGTTATGTCATCTGTGAATATTCGATTCCCTTTGCTTTGTCAATGAAATCTCTTTCTACTACTGGGTCCTCTGAAAATCTCTCATTTCACGTTAACAGATGTAAAGAGACATAAAAATCAAATATGTAAATTTTCACCCACAGGAGGAGGAAAGAATGTAAAAATCAAATTGCAAATGAGTTTGTGAATTTTCTATGACTTTTCCATGCTTGGGTAATGGTATTTCATAAGTAACCAAATTTGAATTTTAGTTCATGAATGAAAGGAAGACTCATACCTCAATAGTAAAGTGTTGACTGAATGAAATACTTCCTACTTCACAACTAAAACATGCCTGGGAGAATGAATCATTATTCTAGAACAGTAGGAGTAAGTTCTGGGGGGAAAAAAAAAATCAATTGTGGTAAAGTTAAAAGGATAGTCAAAAGTAAATACTTTGAAACAATATCATTGACAGTATTGTATAAGCCTGTATTTTTCTTACAGTAGATAGTCATGGTTACCATTACAAAAACAATGTTGTTTAAAATCTACACATGTACACACACACGTGATGTACACACACACGTGATGCATGCGCGCACACACATCCTGGAAAATAATTTCCTAAAAACTGAAGGCCTTGTCTCAGCTCAGCCACCATTTATTTTTTAATATAACACCAGACATTCTAATGCCTCATCTCTTTTCTACCCAAAAAAGAGTGGAAAAATATCTCCAAGCAATATAAATATTGGAAACGATCTTAGCTGTTTCTAAATAACATATGTGTGCGCGAGGCTTGACTTTCACCAAATGGTGAGGTGTGAGTTTTTCGTGCTGAATAATTTCTTCATTTCCCATCTACCACCCACAGAGACATCATTTCAAACTTTATCCCTACAACCTACTTAAGAACATAATGCTTCATATGCCTATATTTTAAAGTGAAGAAGACACCAAAACTTTGAAAATTCTTCAACTTCATTTTTAGCTGACATACAATATTATATTAGTTTCAGGTGTGCAACGTAGGGATTCAACGTTTATTCACCTTATGATGTGATCACCACACTATGTTCAGTAACCCTCTGTCACTGCACAGGGTTATCGCAGTGTTATTGACTCTATTCCCTGTGCTGTACATTGCATCCCTGTGACTTATAACTGTTAGTTTCTGCCTCTTATTCCCCTTCATCTTTTCATACCTCCCTCCACCAGTTTGTTCTTTGTATCTGTGAGTCTGTTTCTGATTTGTGTTTCTTCGTTTGTTTGTTTCAGATTCCACAAATAAGTGAGATCACCTGGTATTTGTCTTTGATTTATTTCACTAAGCTTACCACCCTTTAGGTCCTTCCGCGTCGTTGCAAATGGCGAGATTCTGTTCCTTTTTATGGCTGAGTAACATTCCGCTGTATGTCTGTACCACATCTTCTTTACCCTTCACCTATCAATGGACACCTAGGTTGCTTCCATAACTTAGCTATTGCACATAGCGCTGCAGTGAACCTAGGAATCTTTTTGAATTAGGGTTTTCATTTTCTTCAGAAGTGGCATTGCCAGATCATATAATAGCTCTAGCTTAAAGTTTTTGAGGAAACTCCATACTGTTTTCCACGGTGGCTGCGCCAATTTACAGTCCCACCTACAGTCCTCAAGGCTTCTCCTTTCTCCACATCCTCAGAACAGCCTCGTCTTTTTGGTAGTAGCCATTCTGACAGATGTGAGGGGATATCTCGCTGTGGTTGTAATTTGCATTTCCCTGATGATTAGTGACGTCGAGCATCTTTTCATGTCTGTTGGCTATCTTTGAAAATTCTCCAATTTTAGATAGAAATATTTACTCTATAATTTGTCTTATTGCATTGATCATCAGAAACCATTTAACAGAAAGCCAGGTTCAAAACCAGCCCAGTTTGGAGTCTTTCAATTTTTTCCCGTTTTCCTCACTATTTTTTATTTTGCAAAAGATCAAATATATGGGGTTTAACAATTATGCAATGAAAACCTACATGCCTGCATTTACATTCAAAATTGTGAACATTTTTTCACATTTGCTTAATCTTCTCTTTACACACACACACATTTTTACTTCAACGTGTTTTACCTAAGAATGACATTCTGCTACGTATCCTCAACATTTTTACTCCTAAGAGGGATAAATAATTCCGTCAGTCTGGTTTATATTTAAATGCTGTTTGTTCATTGGTCCCCTACAGAAGGTCTCCTAAGACTGCATCGTTAAATTC
Source organism: Pteropus alecto (assembly GCF_000325575.1). Taxonomy (NCBI): domain Eukaryota; kingdom Metazoa; phylum Chordata; class Mammalia; order Chiroptera; family Pteropodidae; genus Pteropus; species Pteropus alecto. The sequence continues at coordinate 9,416,134 of NW_006439191.1, read as the reverse complement.
AGTTTTGACGAAATTGATATTTTATTTTCCGTTGCATTTTTTAATATTCAAATAATTTTTGATTTACGGAAGAGTGGCAGTGTAGACAGCACAGGCCACTCCCACATGCCTTTCACATGGCATGGCTTCCGGAATGTTTACCCCTTATATATGCACGGTCCATTTAATTGAAACTAAAAAATTAACATGGGTGTGGATTATCTTTAAGTGAAATATATTCCTGTATTTTGCTCCTCCTAACAAAATATCAATAACTCACTTGTTTTTATTTTTGTAAGTTTTAAAAGTTTACTATGTGGCTCTGTTAAATAGCCAAACCTGCTTTCCGGTTTGTTATCTTTGACACTTGATTAAATTGCCACCAAACATTAGGTATTTCGAGCCCTTTTCTTGTGGACCACTTATAATTAAATTAATTCAAAGCATCTTTATGTTTTTCTCCATTAATTTTCTTAAAGTTCTACATTTCTCAAAGATTCAATTTCATGGTTCTATAAACTAGAGTAGCATATTTCTTCTTCTTTCTTTGAAAAGTGCTAGGCATATCCTATTAAATCCTAAACCTATGACTTTCAGGTGTAGAGTACTTTCTTGAAATCGATGTTTTATAAAGAAAAACAGTATGTCCCCTTTCACTCTCATTTGTTCATTCGAAACATTTTTAGCGAGTCCTACTGTGAGCAATTCATCATTCTAGGCACTAGCGGTACAATGATGAACACCATGGACTAACTGTCTCTTCTAATGGCACACTGTCTCATTTTCTTCACCTCTCACCCCTCATAACCAAGGAGCCAGTGGGCTTTCATGTTCTGATCAAGAACACCGCTCCAGCTGGGCCTGTGCTTTCTGCCCAGAGCTTCAGTTGCAATGTTATGATCCCTGCCCCACCCTTGCCACCCTCCATACATATCAAAACTCATGATTCCAATTTTATTCTAGTCTCACAAGATTCTGCTTGATGAATTTGGTCAATCCGATGGACCTATTACAGATAGTTAAGGCGTTTATAACTTAATATAATATCTCCATCCCTGGAGTAATTACTTTTGTGTTGAGAAGAGTCTCTTACAATATTTAGCTACAAAATAATGAGTTCCAAAGAGTAGGATAGTTAGCAAGTAGAGATGGCGATATTATAAGGGGAGCTTTATATAATCTAATATTGCCTCAAATCACACCTATAAGAACGTCTTAATGTCATATCGTACAGACACAAATGTGTGTGAGATTGTGAATTAGGCGCTACTGAAGAATTGGAATGTTGGAGAAGTAACGAGACACTAATAAAAGTTGTAAGCAAAGGTATAAAATTTTGACTTTAGATAACAAAGTAACCTTAGGGGAAATGTGGAGAACAGTGTCAAGGACAAAAATGACCTCGTAGGGTGACGATTCAGGAAGCTATTAGACTTGCTCAGGTGACAGACACTAAGAGATTGAACCAGAGTGGCGATACTGGAATGAAGGCTGAGAACAGATCCGTGAATCATTTCAGATATTCTGTAGACTTAATAATCAATTGACTGTGGGAACCAAAGGGGAGTGACAAAATGTTTTAATTTATCTTGGCAACTCTCATCTCTTTTTAGTATGTCCTCACATTTAATATGAATTCTAGTAGTTAACTAATCGATTTTCAATTGCTTAGATGTTCACTTAACTCTAGAATACGAGTTTTTTCACTGCTCTATATCTGGTTATAAGCACCACCCTCGACTCACGGTGTCTTGTTACTGGAGTGCGCACAGTATATTATAGGATGTAAAAACTTTAAAGATCCAGTAAGAATGTTAAAAAGTAACGCTAAATTCAGCAAAGTAAAAAGATACGCGAAAATGTATGAACTCTCTCTCCAATGTACAAGTAATGTTCCATCATCAAGTGACAGAAATGACACAGGAAAAGGCTACCAGAAACTGAGATACAGGTCCCGGTCATGTTTTCTGCATCATTCATTTTCTCCAGCTGAATGTCATGTCCAATGCATATTATATAGAGTGCCGCTGTGGCGTCCATGCTGGGAACTGTTTGACAGTGTGAATACCAGGAGTGACCATCCAGGAAGCTGGCCACCTCAGGTCGATTCTCTTATTCCCATTGTACAAGTGACAAAACGGAAGCACAAAGGTATTGAGCCAAATGCTGGAGGTGCCATCTTAAGTGGTAGAGACAGGACTTGAATCCGCATCCTCAGTCTCCAGAATGTGTACTGTTAATATGTGGTATTGCTGTCAATAATTCATCTTAATCTTTAAATTTTGATGATTAACAGTTGCACATTTTGTGTATCTGTGTTGTCCATTTCATTTGTGTTTGTATTTGTGTCTAAAACACATCCTCGTGTCCTTATTTTCTACACAGGTGACTATTTTTCTTTTAGTGAATTATAGAGACATTTCATATTTCAAAATGATTAACTTTTGACTTTTACATATGGCAATTTTTCAGTTTGCAAGTTGCCTTTGGGTTATGTTTATGGCGTTTTTAACTCACGGAATTTCTTTTTTTCACATTTGTCAATTTTGTTTTTATAATTTTTCCTCTAGATTACCCATGGATTTATGATTTGATAGTTTAAAGCAGTTTATTTTCCCAAAATTTGCTTCTTCTGAGACAGACCTTTTTGGCAACCCCTCGGATTATCTCGTAAGGTCAAAAACAGCAGTACTGAAAGCGAATGACTGAAAGGCCAAAATGACTTTATTTCTTGGACTCTATTGATGTCAATACCCTGTCGGAGAGGTGCAGGGGCTGTTCGGTGGAAGGCTGACGGTTTTGAGGAAGGGCGATCCGTAACAGGCCAGGACTTGGCAAGACAAAATATTTGACTCAATTATCCCATGAAATTAACCTTATTTTACATTAAGAAACTCCCTTTAAAGTTCACATGCCTCCTGGTAAAACTGAAATTTTAACATTTTTTTGTATGTTACTTTTTTCAGATCGTTAGATGACTATCAGGCTGATAGTAGCATCTGTCTATCTACCTATCATCTAATTTATATCTACCTACCTATCTGTCTACCCATCTACCTAAGTCAGTAAGGACAGATG
>NW_006439191.1:9411908-9413066 GCF_000325575.1 Pteropus alecto | reverse complement strand
GAGAAAAATTTGGTTCTACGGGAGACTTCCAAAAGATAAACAGTGACCAATAAGTGGGTCCTAAATGCCTCGTACAAGAGACGAAGTGAGAGTTTCCTTTGCAATTTTGCCCAGAGTAATGGCAATGCCAAAACTAGCTGTCACAGATTATGCATGACACCCATAAATGGGGCTATAGGCTGTACTTTGCCAGGGAGGATTAGGCAAATTATAGCATCTTCTCTCACTGGTAAGAGAAAGGTGTGGATTCACAAGAGCATTTTTCCATTTATTGTCTATATTTATAAAAAGAAATAAAAACTTTACTTGGTATGGGATTTTATAGGTTAATGCGTGCCGTCCTGTGTTATTTCAACCTGAAGTTTACATTTCGGTAAGATAAGTATAACTATACGCACTTGTCTAACATGATACTGGACATAGCAGCCCAAAGGCTTACATGCTTAAAGTCATGGGATTCACACTTACGCCTTATTGACTCCAAATCCGATGACCCTTTAAATCAAGTACAGGACAGCATCGTAGCATCTTCCTACTTCACACCGCGTTTCTAAAAGTATTAATATTATGTTTTAATCTGTATAGAACAGACTGATTCGGAAAATCTGTTTTCCAGGCTAACCGACTAGAGCCCTCTGATTTCGGAGGCAAGTATATGTCATGGAGTTGAGGCCAGGACCTTGACAGTCTGGCTGACACTAGTCAAACCTCACAGTACCCGAACCCCATCTTCTTTCTATTTTGCTTATCCAGCCCCATCTAAACACTCTCCTTCTACCTCATCGGGACTTTTAATGTAGCCCAAAGATCAGTTTTGATCGACAGACTTTTACTAGGCTACAAGATAAACAGAGCAATTGGGACTAAGTATCTAAAAACATTCGATAGTACGATGACATTGCCATGACGTTCAAGGGCGTCATCAGTGTGCTGTGTCTCTGGAAAGCGTGTAGGCTAGTTTGGGTCACATCAAAATCAAAGGCGAGCCCCACGAGGCACGAGTTCTCTACGAGACACGCACAATGGAACTGCATGCGTATCCGCAGTGGGCTGCAAACTGAAAAGCTGAAGGTCGGTCCTTTCCCCGGAGGAGCTGAGAAGCCTTTCAACAGTCTAGACGCTGCCCAGGTCTCACCTCCTGGCTTTCATCTTCCACTC
>NW_006439191.1:9380027-9411886 GCF_000325575.1 Pteropus alecto | reverse complement strand
CTCCATCGTCTGTCATTTCCGTCAACCTCAGGGTGGTCCACTAATTTCCTGGTTTTATGTTTTTATGCCTCCTGATTGAAAATAAACAAACACGCGAAATCCTACACAAGTGGATCTTCTTTTCCTGCTTCTCGACTGAGCGAAGCTGGAGAAAATTAATCGCTCGGTGGGAAACATTCATGTCACCACCAACTAAAGTTCAGGCCGCTCCAGAAGGCCCGTTTTAACTCTGTGGAATTTTCTTCTCATCGAAACGCTCTCCAGCGCTTTCGGTTACAGTTTCAGACTTTATCTGATCTCCTAATTCTTAGATATGAGAAGCCAATACATGAAAATTTCCTCGAATTTTTGCTCTCATGTTTTCTAAGTCTGGCTTTATTTTCGCGGATCATGTCCTGTCTCCTTCCTGTGAGTAGGGTTCTTCTCTTCCACGTCCGTGCTGGCTTCTCGTTGCCTTATCAGCAGCCTTATAATATTCTCTCCTTAACCTTCAAGTCTTTCTTCGTTAATTTATTTCCATAAAAATTTAAATTCCCTATCACCTCTCTGATTTTATATTTCGTTAAATAACCTTAGACACTCGCTTCACCTTTCAACGACCTTCCGTATTCTTCATTATCCTTAAAATCTCGGTTTAAATGTCGCTTCCTTGGCCATGTTTTCTTGATGCCCCTGGGGCAGGAACGGTGTCCTTTTTTATCTTTTGATAGCACTGCGTTTCTTTCCTTTACAACATTTATGACGGAATATTTCCCCTAGCAAATCTCCTGCAGATCTTTCAAAATCCCTTTCAATGGGGGACTCAAATCATTTTAGTCCAGCTACATTTTCTTTCGTAGATGTGATTGAAAAGTAACAAACTAGATTTCAAGGTCAAGCTTGGCCATGTTCCTCCCAAAATGTCTCATGAAATGATGTGTGTTTGGGGAACGTGACGGTTGCATTTTTCCAGTCATCGGTTCAATTCTGTGGCTGTTCGAGCCATCTGTCCATCTGGTGGCAAGTAGGAACCTTTAAAGTGGCATCAGGAGAGGGGGAAACCACTAGACTATGTCACTTATTTTATTATTTTTTAATTAAAAGATTGTTTCAATTAGAGTTGACAGTCAATATTATTTTATATTAGTTTCGGGTGTAGAATGTGTCACTTATTTTAATGTGCTCGGTTAATCAATTTTAGAGTCGTATATAGCTTTTGTAGAGTTCTTTCTAGGCAGTTGGAATTTAAATTAATAATGGACTTAGACAATTTACTTCTGAGCATCTGATTCCTTATGTGTAAACTGTTTAACACAATATACATCATTGAGGTTTAATTAGAGATATATAATTAGTGAGATTAAGAATGTATTCATACACATGCACATATGTACTATTTAGCATTAAAGCTGAAATATTGTTTCATATTATTATAGTAAAAATGATCCAATAATTATATCATTAATTTTCATGATATCAATAACTATAATGAATTTGTGAGGAAAGAATACTTTTGGTTAGAACCTAAAAAATTAGACTTCTGAGAAAAATGATTTCTCATAAAATTAACATTGCTGTTTCTCTGAGATGTTGAGAAGAAAGGGAGATTAATAAAAATTAAAACTGTTTTGCTCTAGAATTCAGGAAAGTCTTCCCCTTTTGAACATTTAATTAGTAGGATAAATTTTAAAAAACCTTAAAGCGTTAAAATAATATAAGGATTCAAGCACTTAGAAAGACAAAAATGCTTTTTATACTCGGTCTTACCAAAGTGAAATAAATCTGTTTTATGGAATATTGCCAATCTCAAAGTGGGTTGAATTCTATATATTAAATAAGCATTCCTATATTTAGATCTTGTGAAACTAAATGACTTTTAAAGGTTTACTTAAACCTATTTATAGCCGTTTAGTCTATGAATGGCTCACAATCCTAGAACTGGCAAAAGTCTCTGACATGTGTGCATTGATATGCGTGCACACACACACATTCATCGATTGGTATTTTATTGATTAAAGCAACAGAATCAAAATAAAACTCGATTGTTAGAAATTATCTATTTTCCTCTAAGGAGAAGAAGCAGTTTTTATAGAAATCTACCCTCATGCTTACAAATGGAATCTCATAAACAAACGAGATTTTATAACACAAATTGTTTGGTCGGTATCCGTAATAAACTTTGTCTTCGTGAAATAAAAACAAATACCATTTCATTTTTAAAATTTACCCTGGTTTGCGTTTCTGTTTGAAAGCTCTTTTCCAAAGGGTATTTGATTCCTGCAATTCAAAGCCCAGGACTAGATGGGTTTGATGCGCTTTCTACTGTCGTTTACTGCTTTACAAAGGGCTGTTACCTAGCAACTGCATGGAAGAAGCTTCTAGTACTTTAAATCATACAAGAGCTCAGAAAACCCTGTGAGGCGGACCTCTTAAAAAAATATTCTGATTTGTTAAAATGTAATTAACAATTTCATGTCCCATTCAGTAAAGGGGACTCGAAGATAGATTTGATTCCTATCTATAAATTTCTATCTTTAATTGTAACTGCTTATCTTAAAAGCATTTAAATTAAAAGAAGAAAAATAACAATAAAAAGGAAACCAAGAATCTCACACAATCCTACTATTCTAAAAGCCGTGTCCCTCAAAACTCTGCCCACCCCGTGAGGCAGTTACAACGAACGATGTGATTCCTGCTCTTGCAGACGATTGTGCCTATTCAGACGTGCACGTGCGCACGCGATCACACAGAGAGAATTCAGCATTTTTATAAAACTAGGATTGTGGTTTCATTGTGTGACAATGCAGTTATATTGTTTTGGCTGTTTAAATTCTTGAAATATATTATTGGCATTATTTCAGGGTAGTTTATTGAAATCTATCTTTTTGTTTTAAAAAATGCACCATTGTGATGATATGTAATATTTTTTAGAATTCTGATCAGCATTTTTGACTCGTCTGCTCTTCTCAGAAAACCCTATGGGGTAAAACTATTACCATTTCACATTTGAAAGGGAAAGCGAGTTAGGCTCAGACAGGTGGAGAACTCATTGGTGACCTGGAGCACTCAGTACAGTTGTGTTTTATCAGCAAGCAACAGAGGAGAAAAGTCTAAATCAAAACAAACAAACTTTCAAAGGTCAAGAAGAAAATGCAATAAAATGCATATAATTTTGAAAGAGGAAATACTTTCTTCAACAAGAGAAGGAAATGAGAAGCAATAAAAAATGGGTAGATCTCATCGTTGCTGAGGCACCGTCTCTGTCTGCATAATCGAAGCTGGGGTTCTGCCACATACGTCATCTCAGCGGCAAGAAAGAAAGTTTAGAGAAAGTGGGCTTGTCTACAACAAAACCATTGGAAGTTGGTCGAAAGCTAGTCATGTGACCATATCTAACTAAAAGGGAAGCTGAGAATTGTCATTTCTATGTCCTGCTAAACCTTGGGGATGAGGCAGGGGAATATTACTTGCCTCCATTACCGCAGGAAGAAGGAAAGAATGAGGATGGGGTGATGGATAGTAGATTTCAGCCACCGTTCAAATCTTTGCCTACCCAAGGACCCATGTCCAATATTTTCCCTATCCATTACTCATTCATTATTATGAAAAATACTTCAAAGTTGCATCACCTGCTGCGTTCAACTCACAGTTCAAGATATCTGGATAAGGTGACGTCAGTTCTAGATGGAGTTTCTAATGGTTTGGCAACAGACACGCTAATAAATTTGATAGCTGCTCCGACTCCCACCCCATATTCATAAACACTAGTGGAACAAGATAACTGTGATAAAATACTGGTTTTTAGAAAAGGAAAGAATAGGAGACACAGCAGCCCCTGGTCCACAGTCATAATGAAACCCTGTGAGACCTAATTTCAGAGACCCTTTAGTAAATTCCTTGATTAGACACCTACTCTGCTCTTGGAAAAGAACTCCTTTGCCTATTCATAAGCATGGCTCCTTGTTCATTATTCTGTGGCCACAGAGAAAGTCGAAATTGGAGCAGATTTCTTCCAGACCCTTCAATGTGTCAGTAATTGAGCTTTCTGTAATTCATGTGAATGAAGATTATTATCTAGCTGAGGATTCTATCATATTTCTTTTCCTGCGTCAACCATCCGTATTGATTAAATTGCTCTTGTTCATGAAAACAGTACTGATTTTACTTTTTGTCTGAAAGGGATTCTCATGATCATTATCCATTACCTCATTTATCTAAGACCATGGTTTTCGACCTGTCTATCCAGTACCTCATTTTTACCGTAAATATTTTGTAATGCTTCTGATACTACCGTGAAGTAAAATTCAGAATAAATATAACTATCTATACTAATATATTTAAAATAATCACTATAATATCCTAATTGTAATAGGGATAGAAACAATGACTAATAAAGGGTCATGTATTTCAATATGTAAATGCTCAGGTGACTATTCAAGGAAACAGAATGGAAAAGAGCGATGTTTGCACCAGTAAGTATGTGCCAGTTACCGACTCCAGTAATACAGGAATCATCTTAAATCATCCTAAATTTGTATTGATGACGCACAATGCTAAACAGAAGAAATTTTCTCTTATTTTACACAGGAGTTGCATTCTTAGATAATTCACTACATACTAACACAGGGAAAAACATGCTTTGTACTTATGTGTAAAATTGCCTCTGGTAATGTATACTTTGCTTGATGGGTTAATAGACACTAAAAAACTGCTACCTAACTGTAGAAAAAAAGCATAAGCAGAAATAAAAATGACTACCTCAATCTTACTAATCATCCCTTCCTTCCACTGCCCGCTGATTAGTACAGTTTTTGAAAAATTAGCCATTCCCACCCAAACACAGCTACACACATTCATCTAGGAGAAGGGGACGGAGGGGACCCAATTATTTTTTAACCTCTGAAGGTAGATATGATGGGATATTTTTAAACTATCACACAAGTACCACTTTTCTCATGGTCCCCTACTAGAAGAAATACGGTTTGTATATTCTAGTAAGAGAAAATTAATAATTGCATGTGTTATTGCATATATGGTAATCATAGCTTCCAAATTTTCTGGTACAGTTTGGATTTTAAAATATTCTGTCTCATGTCATAATAAATGTATACACACTTTTCTTAGATCTTATGTTCCAATTTTGGGTTCGAAATTTATGAATTCCATACATATTGCTATCATATGAATCTAAAGTAAAAACATTCTGCATTTAGCAGTTTTGTTATTTTATATTCACGGATCGAGCATACACACTGAAAAATAGTGTTTAAAGTCATCGTTCTTCTGCAAATACTTTAAATCTTTTTCCACACTTCGCAACTGAATTTAGAGTCTACCTGCCTTCCTGAAAAATATTAAGTATCATGGCTATGTATTTTTTTGATTTTCCTTAAAGATAATTATAATATATTGATGAGAGTATGAGAGAGATTGAGATTGATTACCAGATCCTTGATTTTTTTTTAAAGAATAAATCTGAGATGTAACCAAAGCATACAATTTCTTCCATATAATGTGAAAGAAACAGATAAGGAAACAGAAGAAAAATGAAAAATGACGGGCTCTTTCATATGTGAACATATTATAAACGCAGGAGTGAGCGTAATATTTATCCTGTCTGGAGCACTTGCTGAACCATTTCCCCAGTAACTTTTTTTTTTTTTTTTAAATAAATTGTGTGGTGTATGTGTTCATTTTATAGATCTGGCTCACTGACAAATTCAATTTCTTAATTAAGCTAAAACTGCTATTTTCCGCCTAAGAATATTTCTTTTCTTAGAACTTTAAACATTGCCTTTATTTCCAATACCAGCTAGAGTTGTTTACTTGGGAAGAGAAGGGCTGGTTTCCCCGCCCCCCCCCAAATACACAATACTTTAATCGCTTCTCTAAAATATGACATCTATGGAAAATTGAATATCTGGCCCCTGAGTCCTCATTCATGCATGAAAGTAATATACTCGGGTTGAGGGACATCATCTACCTTCAATGCGGCCTGCACAACCCCTCCCCCCACGTGCCATCATCTCTGACCTTCTTTATTGTTTGTTAATCGTTGAATGTCAATAGCCACTCAAACGGGACCCTGACGTCTTTTAACTTTATGTCCTTAGGTCTTGGAGTTAAAGTACAATTGAAATTTAAATTTATTTTAGCATTAATTTTGATTGATATTATGGTTGTTTTGCACAAAATCTATTGCTTATATGTCATGCAAATATTTCCTACCACTTATTTTAATAATTACTTTCTAAGTCTTTATGCTGTTGGACTATGACTTTAGTCGATATATACTGTTTTCAGTCAACGCTGTTATATTTCATACCATAGAACAATCAGAACTAAAGGAGACTTTATAGGGTTTTTGATTTATTTTCTGGGCTGCACCTCAAACCTGCCTAGACCACATTGCTCATACAGATGAGGCGTAGGAAAATCAAACATTTTGCCAAAGTCTGTCAAATTTGTCAGACAGAACTGGGGTTAGAACCCCCTTCCCTGTCAATCACATAACTCATAGTCTACTACTTTTTCGTAAAAAAAGTTTTTTCTGGGGATGAAATTGTACATGTAAAAACATTTATAAAATGAGTGTGTTTATATTGACTCTTTTGTAATTTTACTCATTGTTTTATTTTTCATTTTACTTTAAAATCTTATTCTCTCAAGGTAAATTATTCTAATTTACCTATTTTATTTCAAACAGATCATGTTGTTTGTGAAGAAGAGTTTAAATACGCCATGTTAGCTTTAAACTGTGTATGCCCAGCAACATCTACACTTATTACACTACTGGTTCATACCTCTAGAGGGCAGTAAGTATATTTTTTCTTTAAGATAATGCATTTTAACTTATATATATATATATAAAAAATAAGTACAGCTATGTGATTTAGAAATATACAAGCCAAGGTATACAGCTAGATATGTACCTATACTTGTATTTGTGTGAATTATCTTCATCTGACAAAGAGATAGATGGATAGACAGATACAGACCTGTTAAGGGGTCCAAGACATAGTGGACAGTGACAGTGATTTGCTGTCTCTTCCAACTGATCTTGAGGTCATTTGTTTCATTCAGTATCCTAAGTGTCTGTATGATTCATTAGGCCTAGGATTAGGGCGTTATTTCTCTATTTGAGATTAATACTTAGCAAATAAAAATTTTAAAAACCAGGATGATGACTGTCACTAGTGTGAGACCTCAAAGCCCATTTTTTTTCTATTCCTGAGGTAAGTTTTTAAACTTAAAGCTATATGTACACAGTTGACCTCAAAATTAAGTTTTCCATTATTATAGAATGATAATAAAGCAGTAAATAAGATTAATGTACTATAAAAGAAATCACCTTTTATATGCATTTTAAGGTAGATGGGGAAAGTGATAGCATCAGAATATTTTGTTCTCATTTATTTTGATAGAGTTTCATAAAATACAGAGGCCGTTTGTGACTTGGATGATCAAGGAAAATATAATCAGGGAACAGAGTCATCGCTCTTATTTAGAGAGACAAATGTCGCACTGCATTTCATTCCTTTTCATATTCTTTACTTGGTATTCTAGAAACAATGTTGATCTTCTAAGTAAATTTCACTGTGGTGTTTGTCGTAATAATTATTTAAATTTAGTTAATTTAATTGATGGTTATTTAAGTGAAGTGCCATGCCAAATAAATCAAAGGAAAGGAAAATTCTTTCTTGGGATTTACTACGAGATGAAGTAAGTTGCTAATTGAAAAATAGTAAATGCCCTGTGGTAGTTTTGAGTGTATTGTACTCACTTTCCTCTAATTCTCTCTTTGCTCTATTGAGACAGTAAGAATTTCTCAGGAGCAATTTTCTTAACGTTCTGAATTGAAATATTTTTATTCTATACGATCGTGAACGAAATCATTTTTTTCTGTTGAAGAAAGTACTCAGCATAGTGATGAAATAAAATACTGAAAACTATTTTGACACCCATTAACTGAACATTCATAGAGCTCATCACATGGGTTCATTATTTTGTCATGTCGTCTTTGTCACGGAGTCATATGCCTCTGGAGTTGAATATCTAGGCCGGCTTCACTGTCGTGCAAATAAATGTGCACAAGGACCAGCTACACTAATGCACACTATGACTCGAAGACTGGTTAAATCGCTCAACGTCGAGTAAGTGTTATTTATTGTTACATGGTAGTGCCTGGTGAATAAATTGTACTTGACGTCATTTAAAAAAGAATTTTAGCGACCCTAAAAATAGGACATTTCCCAATATATTCTAATGAATTTTGCCTTATTAAAGAGAATGTCGTTGAGGACATTGTTACTATGTCAATAAGGATTTTCCATAAATAAGACAGACCCGCAAAACAACTTCACAACTAAGTGTCACAATAAACGCTACAGTCCACCAGAAAGGCTTTCTTCAGAGCAGCATTATTGAGCTATAATTCACGTATCATACAATGTACGACTCACTGTTTTTCAGTCTGTTTGTAGACCTGGGCAGCCATCCTGACTGTCTAACTCTTGGATATTTTCGTCATCCCATAAAGAACCCCTCTACCTTTCAGCAGTCGCCCGCATTTCTCCCCGACTCTTTCCGCCAGTCAGACAGCTAAGCTACTATCTATAGATTTTCCTAATTTGGATATTGCATATAAATTAAATCATACAGTGTGTGGGGTTTTTTTTGCTTCTTTTCCTTGGCTTAATATTTTTAAGTTTCATCCACTTCGTAATATGCATCAGTACTTTATTCCTTTTTATGATTGAATGCTATTCTTTTATATGAATAAATCATATTCTGTTTTTCCATTCAACAGATAATGGACATTTGGGTTGTTTCCAGCATTGTGAATGAGACTGCTCTTAATGTTTGTTAAGATTTTTGTGCAGATATATGCTTTCATTTCTTTGGGGTATATAGCTAGGAGTGGTATTTCTGGGACCTAAGGAACTGCCAGAACCTTTTCCAAAGAAACAGTAATATTTTGCAATGTATTAGGGCTCCAATTTCTTCTCATCCTCAGTAACACTTATTATCCATCCAGCTTTTTGGTTATAATCATCCTAGTGGACGCAAAGTGGTGTCTCACTGTGATTTTGACTTTCATTTTACTGATGGCTAATAACATTGAGCATTATTTCATGTGTTATTGGCCATTTGAATATTTTCTCTGGGAAAAAAACCTATTCAGATCTTTTGCCCATTTTTTAATTGGGTTATTTGTCTTTGAATATTGAGTAGTAAGGGTTTTTATATATTCTAGATACAAGTACCTTATCAGATATATACCATCTCTAGTATAAATAATTATCCAAACAGGAAAAAGCACTTAAATAAATAGACTGAATGTATTTTATTAACAATATTATTTGACTAATTTGCATCATGTCTTCTGTATTATGCATTAATCGAAGATATAGTCAAGATTCACTTATTAACAGAATATGTTTGAAATTTTGCCCTAGAGCATCGGCAGAAATTAGAAAGCTCGACTATATTGTTTTAATAATAACAGAACAAACTAGTGAGTTAAATTTAGTAGTATAATGGGGAAAATGTTGAATACTATAAAATGCTTTATACAAAGATTATCAAACCTTTAATTAAAAACCAAGCTTACAACGGTACTCAGATTTCTCCATTTAAAAAGGACAGAACATAATATTATTAAAACTTTCTTCTATAATAAAGGGTGATTTTGAATAAAAATAGTTGAGATTCACAAGCTATTGTATATTCTATTAGTTGATACAAAGTGAAAAAAGAAGCTAAGACTTTAGGATCCAATGAGCAGACAAATAAATATAATACAAAGCCTTAAATGGCCTAATTTAATATATATGTTATATGTATTTATATACATGTATATTAAATATATGAATATATATACACATATATATGTGTGTGTGTGTGTATATATTTTTTATTTATTTTTATTTTTTTAGGCGAGGCAATTCTTGGTTGACCTTACAGATTGCAAGGACCTCGTCAGCTTACGATCCCTTATCTTTTATTTTCTACGCCTACCTCACCTGGTCATCTTAGGGGGTCTCCCATCCAAGTACTAACCAGGCCCGACCCTGCTTAGCTTCCGAGAGCAGACAGGATCGGGCTTGTTCAGGGTAGCATGGCTATAGACAAAAATATACTTTTAAATAAAGTGCTGTGTGACTTCTGAAACAAATGAGATAGGCAAAGGAATCAAGAGTTGGAGATGAAAAGCTCAGTTCCAGTGACCAACGTGCCTCAGGACACAGTATTGACGGAGTTTCTCATTCAGAGCTGGAATCGGACTCAACCCCCACCGTCTTTTCCTTAGTTCTCTTCTCACCAGTGGAAACGGGACACAGGTGAAATCCACAAATCGAGGATGATTGGCCAACCTCTGGACTTTTGTGTAAGAGGAATGTTAATTGAAAACGAAAATCTGGCTTGTGTTTTGGAGTCTCTACAGCAACTTCGCCAGGAACCTGACTCATAAAGCTCCCGAGGCTCGTTACTACTCTTATTTCCTTTTCTTATATGCTAATGTATTCCTTCTAGTCCTGGTTGATCTGTGAGTCATGCAGGACTTCATGGGACTGCTCTTTTCATTCACTGAGAGTTTACTCTGTATTTCAGCACATCGCGATTTCCCCTCTTTGCTCGCTTTATTACATTTAAGCGTTCTGTGCTCTTGGCAGTGATGTTTCTTATTGCTAATCGAACTAGCATTTTGATTTATTTGGCAGTCTTGTTAGAAAAACGAGCATAGGTTTATTCTTTGGACAAAATCACCATAGGCTACTGGACAAGGACTGTGACGATGTGGGCAAGGGAAGGCCAAAGATCAGGCCAGTTCATAGACACTGATTCTCCATTCCGATGCCGCTTCGCCCCTATCAAAATTTAATTTTCTTTTTCTTTTTTCTTCCAATTGACTTTCATAAATATTTCAATATTTATTTTAGTAGTCCCATATAAGAGGTGATATTTTTGTTCTCGGCGATCATCAGTGGAAAAGAAAAGAGAATAAGAAACGATTGCAAAGTTCTAAGTTACGGAACTCGGCCACTAAGATACGGATGTAGAAAAGAGAGAAAAGAACAAAACATCTTCACACACGGAGTTGGGCGGCGGGGGAACATAAAATGCCCGGTTTGGCAGTCAGAGGAATGTCACGCTGGCTGCAGGTGTAAGTGGTGGTAGGAACTGTCGCTGTTCTCACGGAAGGGGAAGCAGGAGTAGCAGGTGTTGGGGAGCAGTGACAACCGAGCACGGCTCCTCGGGAAATTATTACTATCAGGAGACAGATGGACGAGAAGGAGAGCAAAGGTAGCAGAGCATAAAGGACTCTAAAGGAGGAACGAGTCGTCAGAGAAGTGGGCTGTTGACCCCGTAGGTGGCCGAAGACCGGCGGACGCTGAGCAGGCAGAGTTAGGTCCCTGGCCTCCGGGGAGTTCTCAGGGGGCGATTTGAGATGAAGACAGTCTCATTTTGAGAAAGGATGAGGAAAAGAGGAGATGCTAAGGACATGGAGAGTACCACGTCACTGGGTTTGTTCATGAGGATCAGAAAGAGAGGTAATGACAGCTCTGCCGCACAGAGATGCCGAGGAAAGCTTTCCGCGTGTGTGTGTCCGCATGTGTTCATCTCTTGTCTGTTTGCTTGTAAAGTGTCATTTGCAGGGTAAGTACCAGTGAGGAGAGAGAGACTGGAAATGTAACGAGAGAGTGGGGGATGGGATCCAGAGACTGTCTGGGGTATCACCACCTGGTAAGGAGGAAAATCAGGTATTCCTTCAAAAGGAATGGGGACGAAGAGGGTCCTGTCCAGTAATTTTATTCATCCATAATAAGGGCTGTTGCGTTAGTTAAAAAAATGTCCTGCCCCACATAACATAGTATGACCAAAAGTAGGGGTGATGTTTATTTTACAAATCGTAAGTCTGGGGCTCAGCATCCCGAACAGGTTGTCTGACGCCACCTCAGCAACGCCCTCAGAACACCTAGTTCTTTACATATTTTCTGCCAATATATTTAGCCTGTGGATCCTAATCCTCCAGACACTCTCTCTGAAATCACAGAATGTTCCCTTGGCTTCAGGCTGTTTTCCTCCTAGGCGAGAAGAAGGCTCTCCATGAAGGCCGGCCGCTGCCTTTCATATCTAAAGGTACTGCTATGATTTGCATATTAGAATGTAGGCTTGATTCTAGTAATGTCCGTTAGCAATGTCAGTAAGTTTAGATTTAAAAGATTTATGTGCATACACACACATATATACATATTACATGGTTATTTAAAAGGACAACTATACTCTTTTTAAATAATTCGGTTACATATCGTAGGCAAATCAAAGGACCTCAGATGCGCATAATTGAATCATACAAATAACCACGATAGACTTATTTTTATATATGAAATACGATGAAGGTCATTGAAAGCTCAATTCTGGTGATGCGAACTTGACACAGTTAAAATAAGGAAATATTATTAAGTATCTACAGTAGAGTTGTAGATATTTTTAGTAAGTTTTCTGTCAAAGAACCAAAGCAAACATATTATTATAAACTATGTGATTCGGAAACTTCTCTCAATAAAGTAGCAACTAAAACTGGACCCTGAGAACTGAGAGTCCTCGTCACAACTAAAATTCTCTGTTTCACGTCGTAAACAGAACTCGTAAGTTGAGGGAGGAACGTGGCAAAGAGGAAGAACACCAGGCTGGCAGAGAGAAACGGGTGACTCACCAACTGGTGAAGCCATCTACCACTGAGACAATTACACGCTTCATTAAGTCGATCGTTTTATATGGAGAATTTGAGATAATAGTTTTCTTGTCGACTCATGAATTTATTTAACAGTCTACGTTCTGAATGTTTACTGTATGACAGAGCCATACGAGGTGTTATGAGTTTGGTACGAAAATCAACAGAACGATCACTTGTCAGGGAGCTTTTAGTCCAACTGGGGAGAGGGATAATAAATAAAAAGAAGTAAAATATGGACTCTCTCAGAAGGCGACAGCGCAGTGGAGAAACACAGAGCGGGGGAGGACAACGGGAAGTTCAAGTGTGTCACGGTGGGTCCGACTTACAAGACAGAGTCTTGCGGGACCGCGCCAAGGAGCTGGTGTTGATCAGTGACCTGATCGAGTCAAGGGGCTGAGCCGCGCGGACCTCCGCGACACGAGCTTTGACTCTAAGATGCACGCACGTCCGAAGGTGTGGGAAACACTGAGAGGCAGTAAAGACAGAAGAGAGCGGAAGGGAAGGCGAGGTCAGGGGCAACCACGTGCCAGTCACGCAGGGTCCCTCGGGCCACTGTCAGGATGCTGGCCGTCACTCTGGGACGGGAAATCATTGGAAGATTCTGAGCAGAGGAGTGATAAGGTCTGAATAATCAGAAGAATAAAGGCGTTGGCTTCTTGGTTGAGCAATGGCAATTGAGAGATGATGGGTAAAATCTAGCCAGGGAATTTAAACCCTCTGGAAGTATGACAGTGATGAGAAGTGCTCAGATTCTAGATATATTTAGAAGGTTTTGCTGTCAGGATTGGTTGATCGATAGGATGTGGGGCAGAACAGAAAGGAAAAGGTCTAGGACGATGGCACATTTTTGGACTGAGCAACCAGAAGAATGTAACTGTGATTTACCACGATAAAGACCACGGAGATCAGGGTTTTTATTTCAGACAAGATACGTTTAAGAGACTTATTAGCCTCCCCGAGTATTGTCCAGTATGCGGTGTGGAGGTGAGCGAGGACTCTACAGGGAAGACACAAGTTTGGCTGTCATCATTTAAAGTCATGAAACCTGATGAAGTCACCTGCAGGACTCTCCCGAGGGCTGCGTGCGCCGTGCCGGACCGCAGGAGTTGGTCTTTCTTTTTCACTGGCTCTATTAACCGATATCAAAGGAGTTAGGTTCTATATGCAGCGAAATCATTTAATTTGCCATCAGTCAGTTTGAAAATGGCGAGAGAGATGCTTTAAAGACAGAATCGGGGCGCTGGCAGCCGCACACTGTGTTTGTGATGGAGAGAAAAAGACTCGAGCTTGCCCACGTGCAATTTATGTCTAAGTCAGAATGTTTCAGAGGTCAGACCAAAGTATGACAATTCTCAGGACTGTAAGAGAATAAATGTTAGTAACTTTGGATATTTTTTGGAACACCATGAATGAGCGAATACATATCAGAATGCTTTCAAGCAATAAACGGTGAAGGCATGTATTTTCACCATGGCCGATCTTTAAAATCACTGTTTTAAGTGTTACAGAAATTAGTATTAAATATATCTTGAAAAAGATGACTGAAATGCATACAATGTCAGTCATTTTACTCTCAAATGATGTATCACATTTTTACAAGAAAGGCAAAGAGAATTATAGGAGATACAAAACACTGTCTCCTTGAAAGATACAAGTTTTTGGAGACGATTTGAAAGTTTGTGTGGAAGAAATGCATTACAAAAATAATCTAAGAGAAAATGATTAAATACGATAAATATGATTTAGAAAATGTAGAAGACAAAGATAAAAAAAGATAAGTTTCAGAGAAAATGATTACGTGAGATAAATATAAGCAAATAACGGCTGCTAGCAGATTCAGATAATGATAACATTATTATAATAGGTTGAAATAATTTTACTTTAATTTACCAAAAAAAGGGAGGCTTCGAATAGAAATCAATTGGCATATGATATATATTTTTTTAATATTTTGAATGGATAAAAAGATAAAAGAATCCCAATGCTAAATTCCATGGGTACATATGAGAAGTAACGGGGAAGCAAAGTTGCCTTTAGATTTTAGCAGAATCAATTTTTAAAAGTTGCAGTCTTGTAAATGTGTTCCTGGCCGTGGTGACTTCGTCAGAATCCCTTCGTTAACTTACTGGGCAAGCATGTTATTCTCATCAACGGCACCCAGAAACTGCAGATCGGGGGGTCGCAGTGTTCTTTGTGAACTGACAACTAACTTGTAAACATGCCATTGAGTTCTGTCCGTTGTTTTCAAAGTAAGGGATGTCTTTAAATGCGGAAGAATCCCTTCACTTGGTTCCTTAGCTGGCAAAATTGCGTCATGCCTCTAACCGAATGCAAAGCATCTGTAAAATTATAGAGGTAGTGTTGTTTAACTTTCTATCGTGAGCATTATGAGCATTATAATTGTGTACATTTAGACTTAAGTGGAATTCAGGCTTTCTCAAATAACTATTTCTCCAGAGATTGCTTAATAGTTTTGTGAGAGCTGCAGACACAATAGAAACACATTAAGCCAAAAGGGAGTGTAATTGATTTGTATTTGGTGGGGGGTGGGGGGGGTATATGGCCAGTGGTTCTGTTATTTCACACAGCTGCCAAATTTGTGTTCCAAGGCACAATTAATAATGCTTTTAGATATTGATACAGTTCCTGAAAAATAAAATTACATACTCAAGAAAGATTGGGAAACGCTAGAGCAAACCTTCCATTTTTAATGGCTTGTTTTTTGTCTCGTTTGGTCTTGTTTACTTTTTTGTTTGAACTACTTTCAGACTTAGAGAGTTGTAAAAGTGGTACAGGGGGTTCATGCACACCCTTCCCGTATAAATGTCCCCCAATGCTTCCATCTTAATTGCAGGGTAATTACCAAAATGAGGAACTAATACTGACTACATGATCGGCCTTATTTGAATGTCACCGGTTTTCCCGTTAATTTCCCTTTCTTATTCCAGGACTGTCACACGGTCTTTGCTCCGTGGGCCCACATTCTTGAGCCTGTGTGTGTCTAAATTTCTCCCTGTGACGCTGGTCACGTTGGATCAGGGCTCAACCTAACGACCGCATTGGACTCAATCACCACTTGAAAGGCCCCGTCTGCAACACAGTCCCACAGTGAGGTTCCAGGAGTTAGGGCGTCGGCTTATGAATTTGGGGAAAGACGCGTCACCTGTAACGGCTGTGTGCGTTGGCGGGGATGGGGTTGGGGCGGGGACACGGGGAATTCCACTGGGGCACATGTGTTAGCTGTTCTTGTTTCTACTACACAGATCTCTCTGCTAGTTCCGCAGAAGTTCCAGCTTCTTTGATCACAGGAATTCAGACAGAGGATCTGTCCTCTTATTTCTGATGGTCCTCTCTCCGTTTCTCCTACCCACAAAAACGAAACTGAACCAAAAAACGACGTCAACCCTGGAGGTCTGAATGGGGCTAATCGCGAGAAAGGCAAATGACGCACCCCTGAAAATGACTCGTTTTTCTTCAGTATAAGCTGATGTATACTGAAAAGCTCCACAGAAAGACGCTCCATCAGGGGTACCCCAAATCTGTTTGCCTGGGAAACGTTTTCTGAAACGCGCCTATTGAAGAGCCACTGGTGCAGTATTCTGTTAAACATATTTGGAGAAATCTGACGCGTCTCTAGCCTGGTGGCCCTCTGCTCAGAAGGCCTCTAATGGCTCATCATTCGTTATCAAATTAGATTCGGATACGACCATTTTATTTACTTCAGGCTCTCTGTGCTGTGGCCCTCATTTATTTTTATGTCTTTATCTCCCATGATTCTCTTACATATATAGCGTGTTCTTCAAATAACAAGATTCTAAATATACCTCGTGGTTCCCGCCACCTACATCTTTTTTTAATGTTTCCTCTGCCTTAAATCCATTTCTTCTGCTTCTTAGAGGATTTTGCTATATCGAGAATTCTGTCTCCTCAGAAATATTTTTAAACTCCCCAATTTAAGGCACTTATTCCCTTCCATGAACTCACATTAGAATTTTGTTATTTTCTGCCAGAGCCTGCCTGTAGCACGGTCTCCTCGTGGACTGACGTTTTCCGACCTAGTCGGCTATAATTTCATTCGAGGTAGAGAACATGTCTCACTCCTTCTTATACCTTCTAGAACGTTTTTCACAGCATGAATGCTCAGTAAGCATGACTAAAATGAAGGGCATAAAAGATGCAGTGAAGGCGATTCACTGAGGCCCCCGGTTCAGAGGCGTTTGTGAATGACAGGCCTTCATAAGCTGTTCCTCATGGGACCTCACAGCAGTGATGACTGAAGAAATAAAAAAATCATAAGCTCTCACGAGTGAAAAACAAGTGGAAGGGGTGAGTGATTTCGATGAATTTCTGGAATACGGAAAGTGGATAAAGAAACATCTTCTGACAAAATCCCCAGCCCAAGCTATGTTTAGAAGAAGACGCAGCACGACAAAATGCCGGTCCCTGGTAAGGCTCTGGGGTGCAAGCTGCCCAGGAAAAGAGGGCGCATGTCAGTTCAATACCCGCATACAGAATAAGTTACCATCCCAGCACCACAGAACAGCTTCAAGTAAGTGGACTCGTTGGTCTCAGAAAGATTCCAAAAGAATCCGAGTTAAAAGCAAAGACGATGCCGGGAAAGGAACGGAGCGACTGCTAAACATAAAATCAGTAAAAGCCTGGAAAGATCTCGATGTTTGAAGATTTCAGATTTTCTAAAAAATGTAAAGAGACGGAATACGTGAGGAAAAAAGAATTCGCAGCCCGGGAGATCGAGCTAAGAGTGATAATGTTCGACGTGGCGTGGGCGTCGCAGGGAGGATGATGGAACGTAAGAGATTCGAGCAGAAGGGTGACGCGGATGCTTCAAACGACGGGCTCTCTCGCTTGTGAATGATGACAGATGACAAAGACCCGCCCCTAGAGGGTTGGCATTGTCGCATTGTGAAGCAGTGATGACGAAGAAGAATTTTCTAAAACTTACAGAAAGGGGGTGGGGGATGGGAATCTCAGTATCGAGTGGGGTTCTCGACTTCAGACAAGAGTATACATTGAACTAGTTGCATCGTAGAGAGATTTACGAAGGAATATGAAGAACTCGGAATAGGAAGCTGCACAAGCGGTCCCCACCGCCACGCCACACGGCTAACCCAGCAAGGACCTCTGGCCACCACGCGTGTCCCTTCAGCCACCCGCCCCAACAGAGTGAATGCCCTCTGCCCGCCTTCTCACTCAGGTCACTTCCAAATTAAACGGCTTTTACGTCTCATTGAAGGAGCCCAGGCCACGTGTCTGCACCACAGCTAAAACCAATGGCTCCTTGACAATATGGCCAAGATACCAAAAGTCAAGCGCTGGGTGTCGGCGAGAGGCTGGACTAGATTCAAAGCAACAGATCCAATGGGACGTGGCAAAGGCAGCGTCTCTTTTCTCTCCCCATTGGAAAAAAAGGCAATCGGAAAATAAAATACGAACTATAATAGAGAAAATTAAAATGTGTCATAATACCAATCAACAGGTGGTCAGGAAGTAAAGAGAAAATGTTTACTGTTCTCCCTTGAATCGCTCAGGGAACGACCGAGGTTATATAAGGATAGCACTGCATTTAACTCAGAAGCGAACTATGTCGCAATCATCATAATAATGGAATCACTTCAGTCAGACTCGCTACTCTTTCCAGCTTTACTGGCATGTAATTGAGAAACAGCACCGTATAAGTCTAAGGCGTGCAACATGTATTCCAGTACAAACATTTACAGTTTCGACAATGTCAAAATAACTACACAGTGAGGAACACTTTGGAGTAAAACTAGGGAGATGTGAGACGGAAGAGGGTGGCTGATGTCCTCATCCCACAAAATGGAAAATCGGGGCTGTGTCTGCAGTTAGGGGAACAGAGGTTTAAGTATGGTATTTGAAGTTGAAAAGTAACTAGCCAGTCTGTAGATCTGAGGATGCAACCTGACAACCAGTGAGCCGCATTCTGCTAGCAGCCAGCTAGGTTTTATTTGGCCACCAGCCTGAGGTTACTATTTTTCTTCTTTTGAATTGTTTTCTTTGAACTTGCCTTTCAACGGACATGCAACACCCAACTCGCCACAAGCCTGAATGCGCCCCATTGTCTGGCCTCACCCACATGTTTACTTTACCAAACTTGCTCTGTGCACACAAGACGAATTCCAAAGAAAAATTTAAAATAGCGCTATGATTGTATGAACAGCCCTGTGTGGGAAATCTGCGTCATGTGATTCACTCATGCCTCAGAGAAGGCCATCAAAGATAACGCCACAAGGATATAGTAATAAAGTTTGATAATGAATTATTAAGAAATATGTCAACTACGGCCATGCCACTCTGAACAAGCCCCATCCTGTCTGGCAGGGTCGGGCCTGGTTAGTACTTGGATGGGAGACCACCTAGGAAGACCAGTGCTGTAGGCATTAAAAAGAGAGAGAGAGAGAGAGAGATACCTCAAAACTCAGAATTTGGAAACATTTGGGGGGGAGGGGTAAAATTTAAAGCTATGGATGAAGTGACATGCTAAAAACAGTCCTTGATAGAATTAAAATGTTGTGGTTTGGCCATTTAGTTCCTAAATAATCATGACATGCACCCACACGTTGTAAGGCGCCACGTTAGGAGTTTGTGAAATGCATCGTGAGTATGCTGTGATCGCAAAAGACACATGCTCAGTGCAGGCCAGGAGATGATTTCTATATGGATTTGGAACAAATTATAAATTTCTCCCCAAAGACTTATTTTAGTAATAAAGTGTCTTTTTTAACTACGGTTAAGATTAGTTGGCAAAGCTTGAGAATCAATCACAAATGACAGCGCAGAGAAACAGGAAAAAGACTTCCTTGTGACGCATAATTTTAAAAGGGCTAAAAAATAATCAAGTGATTATTTAATTAATTATTATTAATTATGATTAATAAGCAACATGAAGGGTAAACAACAACAAGAGGGTTTCTGAAACTCCCATCCCTCTAACTACGAACATTTGCGGCTGTGACTCTCCTGGACGACGCACTGTGAGAGAAGCCTGAACAGAAGCTCGGTGCGTGCGGCCCAGGAGCCAAGCAGGCCGGGCTGAGGGTAAAGGACCTTTTAGCTATAAATCGTTACTAACGCAGAAGTAGAACAGATTAAACCACTGGAATATGACTTATTTAACAACGGCGTTAAAGAGATGAGACTATAGTTTTTTTTCATTTTGACCCATGATTTTATGTTTTCATCTGACGGTTTAAAAAGTAGGTGAAAAGTCTTTACAGAATTTTAGCTGGTTTTTTTTTTGGGGGGGGGAGCGGGGTGTGGAATAATTGTGCAGCTTCTCGAACTCAGAGAGCCCTTCAGAGCCATACTGGAACTTTTGAAGGACAAAGCAGCTCTAAGGGTAGTGAGTTTCGGCCACCTTCGTGTAGGATGGATCAGCCTCTCGAATTTAACATTCGAGCTCTATTTCATTTCTTCTTGAGATGGAACCCCTTCAAAAGTGTGTTCAGTATTTATGTTCACCGCTAATAATACCTCAAACCTATGCGGCATTTGTCTCGTTCTACTGTTTCTACAGAATTCTTTCTCCTTCTGAGAATGAAAAACAGCTTTCTGGCTCCACCTAGTGGTAGAAAATCGGTTATCCTTTTTTTTTTTTTTTCCTTTTCCTCGGAACTCAGGTTTCCATTTTGATGTCAGATGACATGAAAAGCTGAGAGAGTTGTTTTTCAGGAGTAAGACAGGCCTCTTCCTGGTAGACTGACACATCGTAACCTTGTGTTTTATTACTTCTTCTATCTCGAGTTCTTGAATACTTTTCTTTCTAGATAAGATAACCACACCCCTGCTCCGGCCTTCTCTGCAGACCCGTGGGAATAAAAGTTCATGCAAAGGTGTGTTAGCTAGTTCTTCTGTAGCCTCACCTGTTCGGGAAGCTTCTGTTCACTTTAATATGCTCTCTTCACCCCATAAATTACAATTATGTTTCCAATGACACAGAATACGATTTATCGAAATCATTTCTTTGACCCACACTGATAACTAGGTTCCTGATGCTGATAGTCAGGGCAAGAAACCCCAAGATTGTTTACTTTTAAAATAAACTGAAAGTCCGAGATCATTGTGGATTAGTGCAATTCGTGTCTGTTTATAGAAAAGTACCCTGTAAAGAATGGAAATATCTGCCTGAAATCAAGCTGGCATGAAATTGGTAAAATACTGGACTATGAAATTTTATAAAATGTTCATTTTAAATAGATTTAAATCTTTAGGTCACTTTTTATTTTTTAATCTAATTTTAATCAACATAATGAGATGATATATTTCCTTATCTTCTTTAAAATGGAGTATCAATAGAGCATTTCGTTATTATTGTATATTCGTTTCAGGTGTACAGCAAAGTGGTTAGACATTTATATAATTTACGAAGTGGTCCCTGATTAGCCTAGTACCCACCTGGCATGATAGTTATTGCAATATCATTGACTCTCTTCCCTATGCTGTCCTTTACGTCCCTGTGACTATTCCGTAACTGCCAATTTATACTTCTTAATCCCTTCACCTTTTAACCCAGCCTCCCAAATCCCCTCCCATCTAGCCGTCACCAGTTTGGTTTCTATGAGTAAAATTTTAACTCTTCAAGTATAAATCTAAATGACATCTTTTCCCTAAGGCAAACATTTCCATCTAGTCCCACATAAACCCTTTTTTTACATGGTGAACAATGGATTTTATACGAAAGATTCTTCATTCCCGTTGATGTGAAAATAATTTAGTTTCATAATAAAAATAAATATAGACGAGCAACTAATTTGGCAATCCATGTTAATGTGGATGAATCTGAAACTGATCACTGTTTAGAATTGAAGAGAACAAAACGTACTAGCAAAACTGAATCCAGTAATTACAGTGCAGAGGTGTTTAAGACAACAAACGTAATATTGCAAAAGAAGTGGATTCCCGCTAACGATCGCATTTTATAACCTTTACGGCTTCTTATCATGATTACTCTTCTTGCGTTTGTTGTTTGGTGGCACCTTATATGCATGCAGAAAACATAGATGTAAAAATCAAATTTTACTTTCTAAAACTTACTAGTATGTGTTTTATAAAAAACATACATCTTCGCGAAGAAGTAGGAAGTTGTCAGCACACTAAGGTTTTATGCTTTTTTTTTTAATACAAGCTACGTTACTGAACACCTTTCTGAAACAGAATCAGAGTATGTCATACAATTAGACTTTGAGTTATTGCATTTGTAACAGGAAATTCTGGCCTATTTTTTCTTGTTTTGGTAAAATTTAATGTGAGGTAACTTTTAAAAAACAAAGCTATGTAAGGGTTTTTTTACTTCATTTAGAGGCCTGTATTAAAATACATTTCTGCAAAGAGCGGTCCCAAGTACATACTCATTAGCGACCGTCCTCGTTCTTCTTGGCTGACTGTGTTGAAACAGGAAGCTGGTACGTGACTTAATTTGTTCTCTGGCAGTAAGCACCCATTGACAGTGAAAGTGTAATCACAGATTAATGAGGAATGTGTGACTCGCTTTTGAAAGAAAAATATCAGTTATCACAATGGATTTATGCACTATTCAAAAATTGACTGGAAAGGTGATATTTTTAACTTGGGAACTATCAACAGAATAGAACGCACTTTTTTTTTATTTAAACCAGTACTTACTATATCAAAAGGGACTTTTCATGTTGTCCCAGGACTGGTGACTACAACCCAAGACCGAGGAGAAAGCGATGTCAGGTTGCCCGTTTTCTAATCTCCTCACCTTGCTGTAGAAAGAGAAAGCAGGAGGGGGCAGACAGAGCAGCCTCCAGCCACCCTCCCTCTAATCAAAAGAATTAACTCTAGTCATGGGGCAGAGTGGTGTCTGCCCGAAGTGGGCACCAGCATCCCACCTCCCAGGCAGACGTCTGCTCGTGCCGTTTTCTGGGCTCGTTTGAACCCTTTGACTCTCCCATGCCTGGTTTCCTAACGCTCAGCAATGGCTTTGAAGATGCGACCTGTCCTCCCGGAACCCCATCGGGAGCCGCTGGCCACCGGGGAGGAAACCCGAGAAGCTCCGGGCTGTCGGGTGTGCCACTGAGAACCGAGAGAGGAAGGTGGGAGAGAGTTTCTTCCTTGCCAGTGATAAGAGAGGCTCAAACCGCACGCCCCGCTAAGAGTTTTCAAGCGTCTCTACAAGACTCTTTCCTAGAGGATGCTGATGACCAGTTAGAGCCACTCCCGGGAACAGCCACCCCGCAGGGACAAGGACGATAAGCCTGAGTCGGTGAGAGTAGAGTTTCAAAGCAGATAGGGCTGCGCCTTTTGATAACTGAACTTGACTTGAAAGAAACAGGTCTGTCCCAGAGTCCTTAGAGACAGGTGTGGGAGATCCCACCCAGCGTGGCTGGCAGCTCCAGGCCCTGAGGACACTGTCATCGAGTTTGTGACTTATTTACTATGCTAGACACCGTTCTTCCTTTCTCCTAAGCGATTCTCTATAGCCTTTCCTTACGACTTTCCTTTCTTTAAATTTCAAATATTTTCTAAGACACTTGTTTAGTGTTTCGAATGCAGAGAAAAGCGGACACAAGCTTCTTTTCCTTCTAGGCTATTATTTTTAACATAAAGGTGGACATAAACCTACCCAAGAAGGATTCATTACTATTCCATTATCAGTCAGTATAGCGGACCAGCCTCAAAAGCGTACGAAGTAGGCTACAGACTGTTTTGCAGGTGGGGTTATACCTTGAGCTAACAGTAAGTAAACGTGCAAGCTGACTACTTTGCCTAACTGGTCATTCGATTAGTGTGAACACATTCGACAATTTCACTAACTGGCTTTTCATCATTTTCACTAAGCTCTCCACTGTGTGCTTTTCGTCTCTAATATCTTTTGTTTTTACTGCTGCTGAGGTTAAATTCATTTCACGTCCATTAATGATCACGGAACTCAGTGATTTTTTCCCCTGATTCTAATGATCACAAAAAAACTATCTTTTCTTAATTGTTACATATCTGGAAAGAAGTCACTGCTGTGATATAGACAGAAATTGAGTATATTTTCTATGAAATCAAATTGATGAGTTGACATGTATACATTTATGATTTTAAGTACAAAACAAAACCAGTTCGCTCCAGGAGCCAAGCAGGTATCATAAATGAGACAAAATGGGCCACATCACCGGGTGTGTAAAACACGCTTTGTACACAGGGTGTGTGTGGCTGGAGGGACAACAGAGACAGAAAACCAAACGCTCTGTCTCCTTGGTGCCCGGTCAGAATCATGTCTTCATGGCCTGAGCTGGAAAAACTACTTCCAGGAATCTGGTATTTCTCCAGCTTGGACCCTGTGTTCGTTTTTAAATGTTTGTAGTAACTGGATCTGCAAATCTGCCACCGCTGAGGGCCCGACACAGGTACCTCTGGGAGCTGGGCTTGTTGGTTCTCGCGGCTGGTTCTCAGATCGCGTCTGACAGCTGCTGTGGGATTTTTTGGTTTCTTTTTTTTAGCCACGTTCACTGTGTGTTTCCCTTCGCGTGTGTGTATGTGTGTGTGTGTCTGTAGCAGGGAAGGCCAGCAGTCGCCGGAGCAGTGGCAGAAGACATACGGCAGATGCTCTGGGAACGAAGTTTACCATATTACTTTGGAAGAAAGTACTTTCTTTGCTGAATACGAAGGGAAGAGTTTTACCTACGCCTCGTTCCATGCGCACAAAAAGTACGTTTCTGCTTCCAGAGTGGAATTAAAATATGACCCAATCGTGCTTTTGAAACAAGTTTTCGAAAATACAATCCATCGGGGTGCTCGTGAGTTGCAAGTGTTCTGGACTTTTCCACGTGATTATTGAGACATGTGAATTCTGGCCTCCTGGGCGGTCGCTACAAGATTATCAAGTGTCAAGTATCATTTAGTAGAAACGCTTTAGTAACTTTTAAATTATCTTCAAAAATATCGTAATCTATTAGGAATTCACAAATGCATAAAAATTAGTCTTTATAGAGTTAAATTTTATAGTGTTGATTAAAAATGTAAACAAAGTAATAATAACATTTATAAAAACTAGACGTTTTTGAAGACTAGAACTTTGGCTAGAGAAATATGTTAAAAAATAAATGATAGTTCTTCCTAATTTAAATATAAAACAATTTTTTTCCTTCTTTTTGAAAAATTTACTTAATAAAAACATATGCCTGTCGTAAAAATAATAATATAGTATCAGTATTATAAAGATATTAATATAACATTTTTAGGATTTGTAATTTATCTAATATATTCCACTAATCCAATATCCAATATATTCTACTCCAATTCTCAATATGGTTCTATTTACACATATACTTCTGATGTTTAAAAACTATTCTTAAGCTTGATTTATTTGTAACACTGTAAGACATACCGAAACAAAAATATTCAGGATATTTTGTTTTTAGAGAATATTCTGAAAAAGTATTTGACTTTTTAAAGTAACGTTTGTTACATTCAGTGGTTATTTCTCCTAATTAAGCTGCATATCTATTCGAGACTATTAAAAAAATTTTTTCTGAAATTTAGAATAAACCAAATATGGTAAAAACAGAACATAAATAAATGTAGGGACGCTGATTCTTTCTCATGTGACTTTAGGTAAGCTTCTTTCTCTCCTATAGGCCAATGGCCTTCAAACTCTTTTTGACTAAGAAGAACTATTTTACCTTTTCTGACCTAAGATACAGAGATGTACATTTGTGGTTAAGATCCAGCACACACACAAAATTTACAAAACAATTCTTACCCTTATTATATGGCATATACTCAGGTATTTTTCTACTCTCATCGAGTATTCAAATGTATACACTCATGTACATGTATGTATACATGTCATAATCAACGAAACTGATTTCACAACATACTAAGGACATAGCTTTCCTATAAAAAACAAGAGTCTTGAACTTTTAGGATGCTTTCGAAGATGCTCAGATTTGGGGCTCTGATTTTCCTCTGCCTTACACTAGTTTACTGATTTTCTTACGTATGCAAACTTAAGAAAACGAAACTGAGACTTTTGGAATGACAATTCCTAAACGCTATTTTCTTTTTTATGCTTAGGTTTGGTGTCTGCTTGATTGGTGTTAGAAGGGAGGACAATAAAAACATTTTACTAAATCCTGGTCCTCGATACATTATGAATGCTACGGATATATGTTTTTATATTAATATTACCAAAGAAGAGAATTCAGCATTTAAAAACCAAGACCAGCAGAAGAAAAGCAAAGTATCGAGGTCATTTTATCACGGGCCTTCTAGATTACCTGTACATAGCATAATTGCCAGCATGGGTAAGTATCAGTAAATTTGAAAATACCATTTGCTTCTTTCTCAAAAAGAATATATTCTTATTAAAATGTCAGTGTCAAATTAAGACCATACTTGTGCATATTAAAAATTTGGTATAACTAAGTATACAGGACAAAATTTCTAAGCTGTCGAATTGGTAAGAAATGAAGCTAATTCAAATCTGCCGACGATTTGATTTCTGATTAGAATATAAGTACCTGACCCAGCTTTATTTCTCTCGTAAGTTCTCCATTCAGTGATCAACATCTCTTTCTCTGACACGAAATTTAAAAAAAGATCCAGGCAAATAAGCTTCTTAAGATTTTGCCACCGACCTACAAACCTAGAGACATTTAATTTCTATCACAAGGGAAAGGTTCTCTCTTTTGACTAGTATTAACGCCTCCACGTGTGCTATGGACCCATCTCTTTTTCCTTCTCAGGGACTTTATTCTTTAATTCGTCCTCATCATCTAACTTTTTTTTTTTTAAACACATATTCCTGTCTCACTGACTCTACACACACACACGCACACACACGCACACACACACGCACACTGGACTGACATCTTCATAGATACATTTCTCAAGAGCTGTCTTTAGTGGCTGGCTTGCAACCTGATCGTGCCCTCACATCTCCACCCAGTTTAATCCGACATCCCTGCAACAGAGCACAAAGAGACAGGGCGGGGGTTGCGGGAGGAAGTGTGAAGGGCAAGGACAGGAAGTCGAGTAAGAGAGTGAAGACCGTGATGGATGATGGGACTTCGTTTAGGTAAAGAAGTCACAGACACCCGTTGGTTGAAGGAGACTGAAAAGGCAGTGGTTTCACTGATGATAATTCCAGCTGGAAAGAGGAGGTAAATGTTACGTGTCACAGAAAGAGATGCCAGAAGTAGGCGCGATGTACAGTAGGCAGTCATTACAAAATCCAGGGCGTGACCTTGCCTTGAATGGCCTTACTCCATTTAGAATTGCTAGTCTTCCTTCCTCGAGGTTTTCCCATGGCTCGTGTGGGCGTTCAGGTCAAAAGTCGATTGTCGTGACTCAGAACGGCCCTCCTTCCCACCCGGTGACCAGCTCCTTCCTCCTCCCGCTCCCTAACGCCCCTGCTGTTTATCACATCCTTCTGTTTTATTTTCTGCAAGGTATGTATCGTTATCTAAAATGCCTTTTTCCATTTGTCTACTTGATTATTTTAAAGATAAATCCAAATGTGTAGAAACCCCGTCTTGTCCCGAGTAGCCCAAGTTTCTAGAATCGCACTTGCCATATTGTAGGTACTCGATAAATATGTGTTGGATAAATATAAAATATTAATGGTTCTAATATAATAGATCAATAAGACGATGATAATGCAACAAAATGGGGGCAAAGATATAATGAGGAATCCAGAGATGGAAATGGCCGGGAATTTTTTTTGTTAATTTTAAATAAACGTACGTTGAAACAGGTAGTTTCCTCTCCATTTTAAAGTCCTAAATATTTCAGGATTTCACAGATCACGTTTCAAGTTGTAGAGCCAGACTCATCAAACACATCTTTGCACACAGAGAGAAGTTTTGTATTCTACTGGGCAAAAAAATGCCCACGTGAAAAAGAAGTAAATAACCTTTGAGATGAGAGGATAAACGATAATACATTTCCCGGTTATACTCACTGCCTTTCATTTCACTCCGATCGTTAAGTGACTGATACGTCGAAACGGTGGCGAGTGCCGTGGTGATTTTCGCGTTTCTCTTTTTTAGGTACCGTGGCTATAGACCTGCAAGACACGAGCTGCCGGTCGGCGAGCGGCCCCACGCTGTCCCTTCCCGCAGAGGGGATCAAAGAGGTCAGAAGACCCAGCATCGCTCCTGTGTTAGAGGTGGCAGATACGTCATCCATCCAAACATGCGATCTTCTAAGTGATCAGTCGGAAGACGAAACTACAGCTGATGAACACGTTTCCTCAAACTTAGAGTACGTTTAGATGCTCTAGGTTGTAAGATTTGCTGGGATCTGTGCTTGCTACAGAAGGAATCCTATGAATTTCCATCAAAAACAGCCTTCCTACTAGCCAGAGTCACTCTTGACTAGAGAGGATGCTCAGCCCACAAATCTCTGACTTTGACATATATTTCCAGGCTGTTTCCTCTCAATTACCTTTTATCGTTAAAGAAAAAAATAACGTAAATTAGTATTTCCATGACGTAAAGCTGCGTTTTCATATTTGTAGGGTTTGGTTAAATTATATGGTACTTTCTACCTTTAATCCATTTTCTTCCATGTTCGTATTGAAATTCGACCCGTTATTCAATGACATGTAGAATAGCTGCTTCCGATAACTCCCTTTCTCAGCTCGGTGTTCAGCTGCCTTTTTCATACGTTATGTCCCGATCGCATTTTGAATGCATGAGTAAATGTGCTAGTTCTTTTTACTTAGCTTCCATAGTAAATAGCACCAACGTACGTGCTATTGATCAATTTTAGCTTTCAGTAGTTTATGTATCATATTCACATATTCCACTTCTGTTTCTTGAGCGAAGCACAGGGGTCAACAGCCTGGACGATGGAATCTGAAAGAATCTGTTTCCCATGGCATCTCACCTTACGGGGCTTCTGTGCAAGCGCTTTGATTAAACAGTCCGACCCACAATGTCTTTACCTGCAAACAGTATAATTATTGCCTTATAATGTTCATATGAAGATGCACTGAGATAATAAAGAAAATGTGCTTAGGACAATGCTTTAGTGCAGAGGAAGCATTCGAGAGTATTAATTACTATAAGTAGCAACGGAAACATCAAACACGTCTCCTAATATTTTTTTCATGCAATAGATGTCCGATTCAAAATCAATAGCACTCAAATATATTTATACAATGTTTGATAAGAACGAGGAGAGGTTTGACCACCAGGATTCTTCTAGAAATGCTGTGGGGTGTGATTGAAACTCTGTACAATATACTTCTAAAGAGATTAAGAGGTAGAGATTATTTCTGGGAAAGTAAAAATAAGTGTAAAAGTGGAGGTCACCAACTTCTAAATTTGCAAAACAAGCCCATCTTACCTTCCTAGTTAACGAGGTCCGGAAAAATTTCAGCCGAGTTGGAAATTTCTTGGTTTAGAAAGTAAATTTTTTTTTATCAAAAAGACCTTGTTCGTATTGGACAAAGAAATTTTGCCACCACTAAATTTTCTTGTATTCCTTAATTTTGATTCATGCTGCTACTTTTAAATAGTTTCATTTTAAAAATTAGCGCAGCTAAAATGTGCAGGTGGCTATTTTTATAATGTCAGCAAACTGAGTATCTTTGGTAATATTTTCAGCATGATTCTAGCAAAATCTCTTTTCGGTGGGGGTTTATCAAAATGAGTAACTCAAGATTTGTGCCTTTTTAGTTCCACATTTATGACTAATGAAGATAATGTGAATCATAATGCATTTTGCTTTGAATATGTTTTCTAAAATTAACATTATTATTATTTTTTTTTAATCTACCTAAATCTTTTAAACTGAGGGTTGGCAAACTTTTTTGGAAACAAACCAGCTAGTAAATATTTTAGACTTTACGGGCCACGTGGCCTTTGCTGTTACTCAAGTCTGTTTTTGAAGCGTGGAAGCACCCACAGACAACCCCCTAAATGAATGAGCGAAGCTGTTCTAAAAAAAATTTACTTTTGGATACCGAAATTTGAATTTTGTACAATTTTCACGTGACATGAAATAGTATTCTTCTTTTGATGCTTCTTCCAACCACTTAAAGACATGAAAAGTTTTTTTCATTCACAAAACCAGGTGATGGGCCAGATTTGGTCCACAGTTACGAGTTTGCCTCCCCCGCCCCCCATTCTAATCTATTTCCTTATCAAAATGAAATTGCAACACAGAAAGTCACTGCACCTAACTTTATCAAAGTAGAGGAACACGGCCGTAACGTAATTGTCTGACTCTGCGCGTGTCATTCAAGGCGATTATTTCACATTGTTTTGCAGATACGCTAAAGGCTACCCACCATACTCGCCATACATAGGAAGTTCACCCACTTTTTGTCACCTCCTTCATGAAAAAGTGCCATTTTGCTGCTTAAGGCTAGACAAGGTAAGCCCTTGCTACTGTCTTTTTTTTCTGCAAAATTGAAATTATGGTATTTTATAATTATATATATTTAAGTAATTTTGTACAGCCTGATTAAAATGTGTTTAAAGAATGTTACCTTTTTGAATGTAAATGCGTTACATAAAGTGGTGAATTTTACTTTCTTCACTGTACTAAGATGAACCAAAACCTCCACAGCTCTCTGAAGAGTACCCGAGGAGCATGTCAGTCAGTTTCCCAAAGAGGAAAAGCAGGTGTCAGTCTCGCAAATCTATGGACGCTTGACCCCCGGTGTCCCCAAATCACTTGGCCAAATGTGCACTGTTTTTTTTTTAACTGGGCATTTTTGCCAAAATTGTAATCTGGAGTTGCTTGACATGGTCAAATTATTCAGTGCATGTGTTAGCTGCAAAGATTCGTTATTGACAGACTGCAAGTTTATATCAGTGTCTGGTTTATTAATATCTCCTTTCGTAAAGGTTTTACCATAGTTCCTGGTTCCTGCCTGGATGTTCTAGAGAAGGCGCCTAAAACGAAGTTTCTAAAAACGCAGAAATTTTCATCTCTTTCACAATATGGTCCTTGGGCTTGACCTGCTTCAGAATTTATTCTCCTCATAAATAAAAAAGCCAATAAAAAGAAGATTCTTAATCCCACCCCCATCCCAAGTTAAAATGTGCCAATAATCTAACCAAGATTTTTTTTTTACTCTAAATTTAGAAATAGCCAGAGTTAAAATCCCAGCTCTCCGCTCACAGCTTGTACAATTTGGGCAAATAACGTCACCGCCCTTAAATTTCAGATTCCACGCCTGCAAAATGGCTGTAATTTTTAAATGAACCTCATAAGGCTCTCTTGAGGATTATATAAATTAGCACAGGCCGAAAGCTTACACAGTGGCAGAACCTAATAAACGAGCAGGCACTTAACACATTTCATTAATATTCTTGCTGTTCTTTTTCCTACGATAAACATTACGAATCGTGGCCATCGCTGTCACTCTTGAGGAAGAGCGACAGATCACAGGACTTCTGCCTTTGTCTTCCTCAAGTCGCTTCGTGAATCTTGGCGTATTCCATCCCTCGATGCCTTGTCTCTTTCTCAGCCTTCTATCAGGTCCGTGCTCGGCCGCATGTCACCGCCAGCTGTGTATTTCTGCTGACACGAACGAACCGTTAGCGCTGGGCCCTTCCAAGACTCCATGACTAATTTTTGATTTATAACAGTTTTGCTCTTTTCCCCAAAGAGGATTTCCAAAATAATATCATCTGCAGGCCCCACAGAACCTGGATTCACATCTGGTGGCATCTTACTTTTCAGTACACAATGAAAGAGAGAGGGAAAAAAAAAAAACAGGAAATGAGTCACCCCCAAGCAGGGAACCTGACAACAATGGGAGCCTAAACTCCCGGGCCGAGCATCCGTGGGGAGCCCTCGGGGTCTGTGAAGGCCAAACGCGGCCTCTCCTCGCCTCAGGCTGTTTCCGAGAACTGCAGAGTGGCTGGTGACATCTGGGAGTGCCCGTAATCCAGGCGGCATCGGGCTGGCAAGGAGGTGGCCGGCTGTGTGAAGGAGCGTCCCTGTGGCCATCGGGGCGGGACCGTGCGGCCCGTCTGCCCGCGTCTGTGCGGCGTGAGCTGGGGTGACGCCGCCCAGTCCCTTCTGCATCGGTGTCAGAGGGCTGCTTCTTGGTCACGGTTTTCCAACACTAAATGTCCTGTTGTTTCCTCGTGGTCGTTTTTTTCCCTCACTAATGGAGCTATCT
>NW_006439191.1:9376989-9378599 GCF_000325575.1 Pteropus alecto | reverse complement strand
CTCCACCCCCCACCCTGCCTCCCCCCAGGAAATAGCAAAATGTCTTCAGGACAAGTTTGGCAATCTGTTGTTATTGCTCTTTTTCTTAGTGTTAGTATTTTACTTATGAATATGTTTATCACTATCTTGCTAGCTCAGGTATATATTTAGACAATTAGGCTTTTATAAAAAAACAACAAAAAATTCTTTTCTGTATCCATCTCTTTAGGTACTCATTACTGGGAATTTCCCAAGGTTATTTAATTATAATATTATTATATTTCTGTAGAGCAAAGTCGGAGGTAGATCGATTTTTGAGGTGTGGCTGACGAGTAAAAATCGTATCTATTTAAGGTATATAATGTGATGTTTTGACAGACATTTACATCGTGACCATTTTTAAATGTAGACACCGAGGCATCATCTAGAAACGTTAGATTTACTATGGAACAGGTGTGCACACATTGCTGACTTTTCTTCACCCACACCAAGCTGCAAGCCTGCAGGTGATCTCCGTCATACCCACTTTCATTTCGTAAAGCAGACTGGAGTGGAGAACGGGGCATAGAAAAATGTGACTGTTTTCAAATTTGTTAGAAAATAAGAAAAGTACCAAACCAGGTTACTTTGATCCATCCATAGAGCCTACATTTTTTTCATCGAATTTTAGTGGAGTACAAAAATGGCATTTCTTCATATAATTTTTCTTCCCTAGAGTTGCCAGCATAACTACTATGAGGACGCAAAAGCCTATGGATTCAAAAATAAACTAATTATAGTTGCAGCTGAAACAGCTGGAAATGGATTGTATAATTTTATTGTTCCTCTCAGGGCATATTATAGACCAAAGAAAGAACTTAACCCCATAGTACTACTCTTGGATAACCCGTAAGTATATTTCAAAATAAACCAACAAGAGTTTTTAATATGTCAGAAATTATTTTCATTTGCTTAAAATATTTTAAATCAGATACATTATGGCACGTGATTCATTGGGAGGTCTATTCTGTGCTATGTTACAGAACAATTATTGACTATGGTTATATTTCACAAATGCTACTTAAAACATCACTGGAAAAGCCTGAGCTTCTTTAAAAAACCTTGTCATAAGTGGTCATCAATACCAGTGGGAAACATGCCGCTAAAATAATTACAGTTATTTTCCTGAAATTAACCAATAGCCTGAAAAATATCTGCCAAAACTGGATACTTCTGTTGTCTTTCTAAAGAACCATTATCAGAGAAGCATATTAATGTTCCATTTTTCGCTGTTGTACCATGATGCCTCATCATAAGTCATGATTCTTCCACTGTTAAAACATATATTTTACAACAGGAATAACTAATGCTTTACTGTGTTCATTAATTTTAAAAATGTTAGCTCGATACACTTGTGAAATTAGATCAAGCATTTCGCAATCCTTATGCAAATATAAATATAGGTCAATGAATGCTATGGTCAAATCCATTGGATCCTAAAATTAGAAT
Source organism: Pteropus alecto (assembly GCF_000325575.1). Lineage (NCBI taxonomy): Eukaryota > Metazoa > Chordata > Mammalia > Chiroptera > Pteropodidae > Pteropus > Pteropus alecto. The sequence continues at coordinate 9,377,132 of NW_006439191.1, read as the reverse complement.
ATTGCTCCCTGGGACTCGAAATTAGGAGCAGATGGTCCTTAGATCAATATCAGATTTTAGAATCCTCCAACTCTCCTCTTACATTCTAAAGTGATGCACATTGCAAGATAAACTAGATGAGGCCAGAATCTGTTGCCTTGTCT
>NW_006439191.1:9368116-9376950 GCF_000325575.1 Pteropus alecto | reverse complement strand
ATATTATTTCTTCATGACATTGTCGATTCTGAACACATCAATGTCAAGTATTCATTGACGCATCTTTTTTAGCATCTTTATCACGATGATAATCCATTCTAAAAACTGGGCACACCTCTAGAGGTTTCAGTTGATGGATTTTCAGGTACCATGACTCAGTGACTATTTTGGCATCCAGGAGAAGAGGACATAAACTCAGGGTAGGGTTGGGGGAGCAGAAACTCAGACCCAGTGTCAGAAGAAATCAAAGCTTAACAAAACAAATTGTGACTAAAATTCATGCGTTTTCTAAAACAAGGCAATAATTTTGAAGTCCAAGTGCCTTTCATGGTTCCTGCCAGACAACGAACAAAATACAAAGGCCAGTCATCATTTTCAGTTTTAAATTTAGCAGAGGGTGGCGTAACATAAGGACTTCCTTTGTCCCCAATGACCTTAGTACTTCTTATTACACAGATTTTCAGTATCTTTATTAAATGAATTACTAAATAATATTAAATACTGTTGGAAGAGTTTAGAAGATGTCACAGTAGATAGATGGTCAGAGAAGACAGCATAAAGAAACTGAAATGACCTGAATTTAAAAGAACGAGTCAGACAAGAAGTAGGCTATTCCAGCCAGGGTATGTATTTGCAATTAATAATAAAGAATTATGGACCCAACCGTTTCACATAAGTTACTAAGCTACTCACTTTAACTGACTGGAACTACACAGGGGCAAAGGGAGCTAAGACAAAATAATAACCAAAAAGGACACAGGCAAAGGGATTTTTCAAACCACCACAAGATCTTAGTGCTGCTCAAGGCTTGTGGTACTTGCGTCCTCACAGGTGTTTCTACGATCACCAGGTAAGGTAAGAGACACACAGAGGGTCCTGAGTCTGCCGTTAGAATGGTCCTTTAATTTTAAGAAGCAGAGCAGTGCCCAGAAATAGGAGAACTAGATGGCACTACCACGGCTGCTACTGGAAGTGTGTATCGTTATTACATTTTTTGAAAACAACATAATCACAGGCTATCAAAATATATGTTATAACCTGTGATTCACTCATATCCCTTCTATGAATGTTTTGAGGTAAGTCAAAAACTAATGCTAGAAAGAAAAAAGCCATCTAAAGCTGTCCATACAAGTATTATTTATAATAACAAGATATTGGAAATAACTTGTAACTTTGATAGCATAAAAGTGAAAGTAACTTATACACTGAATAATTGAGGATTTAAAACGTGAATTAGGGTACCTTTGTAATATGTAATAACGCGAGGCCATTTAAAATGATGGAACTTTTAATCAACGTAACAACAGTGGCAACCTTTGTAAGATTTATTTCTATGCTTCAAGGTGTTGAGCTTTCTTTTCCTTTAGAGTGTGAAGGGATAGAGGACGATCCGTCAGAAGAAAGTAAGTCTGGGAGGGGGCGGCTTCCTGCAGCTGGGACAAGCACCCGGGGCGCGGCAGGCCCTGCACTGCCCTTGGCCTGGGCTTGCCCTGTCCTTGTTCACTGCGCAAACTCCTACTCACCCTTCAACGTCTAACTTACATGTCACCCCTGTGACATGATCTCCAGTTCTGCCTTCTGAGTGCAACCCATTGTTTATTTTTTTCAGATACAGATCGTAAATGTGTGTTTTCGTACATGTGCTCCAAAAATCTAGATTTTTTTATAGTACAAGATAACATGATATTTGTTTCTGCCTATGACTGAGTACATTAAAATGTCTATTTTATGAAAGGTTTTGGATACATATGTGCTGAGTGAATCGATGCATGAAAATAAATTCAACAGGTTAAGTGATTTTTCAAGAAGCTTCTAGGTTATGAATCTTTCCCCAAATCTGCATGTAAGATTCTGGTTATAATAAATATTTACTCAACAATAGATATTGAGATCCATCATTTAAAAGGTCAATTAGCTTAATTTTCTATAATACATATATTGCAGGATTACATCTACTATATTTATTTATCGACATGTTGCTATGCTAAGGGACGTGTTGGAATTCTGTATATCCCTTAGAGAAATTGGCTCTGAATAGGAGGCTAATTTAGTTTCCTACGCTTTGAGTCACATAAGAAAAAATTATTAGTTCTTCATTTTACAAGGCCTTCTCTGCATAAATAATTTTTAAACTCACTGATAAGACTTTTTAGTCATAACTCAGGATATCGATTCAATATTTTTGTAGATTAATGCCATAATGTTTCTGATTTAGAAAGCAGGAGTACGACTTTTTATAATTCTGGGTGCCCTGCATTATTCATAACAAGTACGAATGTCATTTTCTAATTAATGTTAAGAAAAAAAAAAAACACCTAAAGTTAATCTTGTCGATGTTGTTTCGTTTTGGAAATGCAAACTAAGTCAAGTGACTTCCTTTCCCTAGAAGAGCTGCCACTGTTGTGACATTGTGTTTCATTTTGTAACCCATCTGCTACGCAGGCCAGATATGCATTTTCTGGATGCAATCTGTTGGTTTCCAATGGTTTACTACATGGTGGGCTCTATTGACAAGTAGGTGACAAAGTCTTTGGCACACTAACTAGTGTGATGTCTTGTGGTTTGTCCTGTGCTGTGCCCCGTGTTGCATGCTGAGTGTCATTTGCCATGGTAGCATTGCAAAGATGATGTATTTTGCATGTAGAGCATATGTTCTCGTGTTCTACATCTTGTATTCAAACTTTCTGAGTAGTAATCTGTTGTTGAATTCGAGCGAATTCTGCTGCATGCCGGTTCTGTAAATTCTGTCCAGTTTCTAAAGCTGTTTCGGTTTTCTGTCATCTACGGCAATACCATTATTCCTGTTGGCATCACGGGAGAGAACACGAAAGGGTTCGGCACGGTGATGCGTTCGTTGATGCCATTATAACTTCTGGAAACCTTCCAAATAATTCAGAAACGCTCATGTGAAGTCGGAGTTATAAATTGGAGCATTTCCTTAAAAGATCGTTTTATTCTAGTAACATCTATCAGAGTCTATAATTTCTAAACTTTTGTTCATTAAAAGGTCAAATATGTGCAACGCATTAGTATTAAAATACAAATACGTTGACAGTATTCAATTAAAATTCATTAGAACAGTATATTTAAAAGAAAGAATAAATTCCTAGGATTAGAGATGAAACAGATTTGGGTCATGGAGGTTCATGATACTACTGTCCTTTTTTGTTTCTGCTCGAAATTCTCCCTAAAAACAAACAAACGAAAAACTCTTCAAATGAATTAGAGCACACAAACACTTCCTTATTCTCATACATTCACATTCTAGTTCTTGAAAAGGGTAGAAAGGGAGGCATTGCCAATTAGATTATCTGTAACTTTTTTTTTTCATTTACTGTTTTCTTAGGCGGCCCTCTAGTGGCCAAACTGTGTAAAGCAACCAGGCTGAAGATGCCTTGTAGGCAGAAGAGTGAGCGGGGAGAAAGTGTGATAGACAGGAGTTATAAGAATAAAGTAGCAGCCTAATGGAAAAAAAAAAAGGAAAAAAGAATGCAATGCGATATTAAATGAATATAAAATAATTTAAAGTTAAAACACAAAGAACGGAAATGTTTTTAGATGGTTCGTAAATGCCCTTCCAAATTTTTTTTATTTTCTATTGATTTTAACTCATTTAATAATAATTACTAAAATCAACTGCCATGATTATGTGTACACTACAACAGCCAGCATTTTGAGTATGGAATTAACTGATACATTTAGGTCTAGGGATTAGCAATTTAGCACAAGTGCTCTCACAGTGGAATTTTTGTCAAGTTTCAACTTCATTGATTTGTTGCGGATGAAATATTCATCTTTCCCATCATAATTTCTATCTCTTTATCTTTCTTCCAGTCAGGCTTACCTTCTACCACCTTATCTTTCCCTCCTCCTATCTAGATATTTACAATAGAGATATCATTTTTCATGGGGCAAAAAAGATTTTAAGAACTGTAATATGAGAAAGTTAATTAAAATTATAATAAGGTGGATTGAAAGCATATGACTTAGGCATCAATTCTATGGTCCATTAGGGCCCATATCACTTTCACTTTCCACCTAGTTCTTTCCTTCTTCAAAGTGTATTTTAATAGTTTGAGAACAATTATGATGAATTTCCTAGGTAAAAGGAACACCCAAGTAAAGTATTCCCAGGGATTCAAACTTAGTCAGCAGGTTGATTGGATGCCACGGTCCTGACTCCTCTCACCATAGGAAATTTATTTGGAATAACATTCTGTTTTCACAGTTCTAGCCCTAAACTCTATCACAGAACATTGATCCTGATTCATGTGAAATAGTTTTTCTGGACTATTCCTGGGGATCTCGGACTCGAAGCTTTGGTAATACTCTCTCGCCTCTTAAAGAACTCCCGCCTCCTGCCTTTCCATGTGACATTGGCTGATCCCACCATCATCATACACCAGGGGAAGATCTCAGGGAGCTGACTCTCCAGTTTAAGGATCCAAAAGGAACTACTATTCTTTACGTTCCTATTTTAAATCAGACGTGGAAATCGATTAGGCTGATTCTTCTTATCTGTCATCAGTCAACTCTAAAACATTCTCACACTCATTCGAATTTAGTCTCATGCAATTCAGTCCCATTTTTCTAGTTCATATGAAGCAGAGGCAGTGAGATAATAGCTTCCTTATTTCAGCTTCAACGGTAACATTTTCTTTTAATTCAATGCTAGGTAATGTGTTTATCGGTGACAGGGGAATGTGCATCCTAGTTCAGTTCAATTATTTCATACAACCAAAGAAATCAGGTTATTCAATCACTTGCTCAAAAACTGTAGGCTGGAGAAACGGTAGGCTGGAATACCACCGATATTTAGATATTTTACATGCTCTTGGCTGTGTAGAACCCATCTATAACATGTAGCTTTACACAAATAATACAAATGTAAAAATAAACATTTTGCAGTTTTATGTTTCTATTAGGCATGACCACCTAAATTAATATAAGTATTTATATCTATTCTTACCAAAAGCACCTTAGAGATTAAAAAAAAAAATCGTAAGCATGTCTTTGAAATACTGTGCTGTTAAAAACAAGGTTCTAACACATTCTATTTCTATTTGATGGCAAAATGGGTGTTTTATTTATATAATTAATATTAGTTAAGATTCTTAACGCATATGCTTCGAAAACAGCTGCAGGATAATGAAACATAAAGAGTCCAAAAATACAAATTATTTTGTATCAGTAGAGATTATGTGATCGTCTCCATTCACGCCTACTAGTGCACTTCATCAAAGCCACCTGGAAGGGCAGCCTTTACAAGCATGGGGGGTGGGGGAGCATAAAAAGTACAGGATCGTAAAAGATCGCGAGGAAGCAAGCTTTAGCACCAGCCCTAGCACTGCGATTTACTGAAGGTCCCTTTTTCTCTGTCAATTTCTATCAAAGCCTAGATGACTTGCTCAGGTGTGGGGTGACTTTTGCTGCCAACATGGTGGTGGTGGACAAGGAGAGCACCATGAGCGCCGAGGAAGACTACATGGCCGACGCCAAGACGATCGTGAACGTGCAGACCCTGTTCAGGTAAGAGTCTGGTAGCCCAGCCCTGTCACCGACTTCCGGCTGAACACCCGTGAGACAGCTGACTCTGACTCTGTGTGTAAGGAATGAGCACAAGACACTTAGCACTCGGACTACCTTCATTCGTTTGATCATAAAATAAATGCTTCTTTCGCCCCTAATGGTTGACTGGCACTGAGTGAAGTTAAATTTTTAACAGCAGGTCCGTTATTCTTCTTCAAATAAATACAATAATCATCCATTTTCCTGCATGATTTAACAATAATAAATTTGAAGAAGTATTGTGCGGTGAGGGACTGGGTGTTACGCCTAGCCATGGCCAACGGCGTGCATTTACATACTGGGTACCCAGGAAGGAAAAGTCGCAAGGCGACAAGCAGGTCATTTACCCATGTTCGGAGCCAACTCGCCGCCTTAGCCTATTTTCCTGTCTTTCCTGAATTAAACTCACCCAGCTAGGAATTCCCGCTATGGGCACGTTTGGGGAAATCCTGATAAAAGCGCATGCTGGAAGCAAAGTCAGAATCGCCTGTAAGTCAAGGTATCCGTGTCACCTGGGGTGATTCTTCCTGAAATCATTTTAGAACGTAAATATGCGAAGTATCATCGTTTCAGTTTTATGACTTTTGTGGAAGTTTAAAGGAAATATCCGACCTTCCAAATTATGAAAGTAAATAAAACAACACGAACTCTGTCATCGCCACCTCCACTCACCCCACCCTCAAGGCCTCAGATTGAGCAAAGCACATATTGAGGGCAAGTATTTATTTTATTCATTTATTTTTTTAGAGGAGGCAACCCTTGGTTGGCCTCACAGATTGCAAGGACCTCGTCGCTTACAATCCCTTATTTTTTTATTTTCTACACCTACAGCACCTGGTCTTTCTAGGGGGTCTCCCATCCAAGTACTAACCAGGCCCGACCCTGCTTAGCTTCCGAGAACGGATGAGATCGGACGCGTTCAGGGTGGCGTGGCTGTGGACCAATTATTTGTTTATAGTTTGAGTTCAGAATGCAGAAAACAGAGCCTAGACGGGAGTCCCGCGGTTTATTATATAATCTTTGGCAAATGACTTTCCTTCTCTAAATCTCAATGCCTTAATCACAGGTTGTTAGAGATTTAAAAATATACGTGTCTGGTACTTTTCGACTACTCAATAAATGTTAGCTGCTATTGTTGTTAGCGGTGAAATGACCTCATCCAGGGGGCAGAGAGGGAAAGCCACAGAGCCTGGAACCACATGGCACAGACTTCGCCTAGCACGGCCTCTGTCCCGAGTCCCGGCAGATGCCTAGGAGCTCTGTGACCTTGAGTGGTGTCTTAACCTTGTCAAAATGACTTGCCTCCTCTATAAAACGCCTATGGAAAATCATGAACCCTTTTGCAGTGTTCACATAAAGACAGGAAACCAGGAATATAAAGACTGTCATAGCACATGGACAACTAGACCCTCGGGTTATGGGGCCCCGGCAGTTCATTTAGGACAGAGCTGACGTGTTATTGAGTTATAGTGAACAGTACAAATAGTACGTTTAAAGGTAGCACAGCACAGGTTTAAACCATGGTGGACAGAAGCAATTCTTTTTTCTCTAGAGAGTGAGAAAGGAAATTACAGGGTAGAAAATTAATTCAGAAAGATGAGATTTATGGTCAATAAAGTAAAATTATACTTTTTTAAAAAAAACTTATCCTTGACAAAAGCTAATTATAATTTAGACAGGAGAGGATATCCTGGGTGTTTTCGATGAAACATGCCGTTTTAATTTTCGACTTCCTGTGAGTTTATTTCTATTATGGTGATGTTTCTATTTATTCGACTTTTATTATATATTGTATGAATGAATTATTTGGATTCCAAGATCATAATACAGCCCCATCTTACAGAGAGGCGCAGAGGAGGCGATCGCGTGTTAAAAGAATGAACCATGAACAGATGACTCAGTCTGGGTCCCCGAACTGTTAAGATTACCAGCCTTCAGCAGAATATCTTAGAAATTATGCATTTTTTACCTGCATATGCACATCTGCACTAAATAGTTGCAAACAGATATTTCAAAAGAACTATTAGATATCCAAACTGTAAAGTGATCACTTCTGTCTTCTCCTGTCCTATGCCCAGAAACGCACGACAGTCTCCCTTTCGAGTCCTTGAGAGTTGGTTCCAGGGCCCCCAGAGACCAAAACCCGTGGATGCCCAGGTCCCTTATAAAAATGGCCTAGTATTTGCATATAGCCTACCACATCCTCCCGTGTGCTTTAAATCACCTCTAGATTACATATAATAATACGGCGTAAAAATGCTGGGTAAGTAGTTATTTTACTGTATTGTTTAGGGAGTAAGGACAAGAGAAGAAAAGACTGTGTATGTTCAGCATAAACTTCGACTTTGTATTTGTGTGGTAGTGTCGACGCTACTTGTCTAAAACAGGTGTTTCGTGTATCTAAGTGTGTCTATGGGCCTATATATTAACGTACACCCTTGATATTCAGAAATATTCTCAGATACATGACAGACTGACATTTATAGTGTGTTTATTAGCCTGAGCTCAGGTATGGTTTTGGCCTCTGCTGGGAATTTTAAGGGGCCATCACTGAGCTTAGAGACGCGGTGTGTGGAGAACAAAGCTGGTCACCAGCTGAAGTGGCCGCCGCCCAAGACCTCAAAGTACGTGAACTAGGGAGCCACCCACAGTGCACAGAGGCCAGCTAGGGACCGGATCGATGATGGTAGCGATAAAAAGGCACTTGCTATGGTATTACCCGGCCCCACTTTCTGGGCTGGGGGTGAGAAGTGTGTGAGAGTGTGTGTGTGTGTGTGTGTGTGTGTGTGTGTGGATGTGTGTGTGTGTGTGGTTTGAGACTTGAAAGGTCAGAAAAATGATTTCTATGGAGATAGAAAAGCAGGTGTTTGGTAAATAAGTGTTTGCTGGGCCATCTTTAACAATGGGACACAGAGAAGATTTTGATCAAATGGGCCTTACTAGGTCTCTCCCTGTCTATCACACTTAGTTCATATTAAACTATAGTTACTTATGACAATAGCTTCCTTCCTGAAGCAGGTCCTCCATCTAAATTCTTTTAGGCAGTTAGAGGGGAAGGTTTTTCCTGAGTCTTTTGTTTCTTAAAAATAACCAGCTTAAAGTAATCTATCTCAAAAGGCATATTTCGGGGTGGAAAATTCTGCTTCCCCTCGGAGGATTATAATTTTTCCCTAGTGAGAGTAGATAACAGACAGTATCATGGATTTTTACCTGACAGCTTTTGACAAAAAAAAAAAAAAAAAACGAATTTTTAAATGTATTTCATT
>NW_006439191.1:9332149-9367761 GCF_000325575.1 Pteropus alecto | reverse complement strand
ATATATATATTTTTTTTTTTAATGTGAATTTGTGGATTTGAACTGTTTCTATCGCAAGTGACTTTATTTATATTGTTTTTCACAGTGCAAATTTCACACTATTTTCTCTGAATTTGTAAAATCTATCGGAAAATTTCCCAGACATCAGTCACCCTCTCGCTTACACTCTCGTTTGCGTCTGATCTTGCTTGTTGTCCATTTTTGCTGCTGGGTTGTTCCGTTTTGCTCTACGTTACCCTTCGTCTCATGGATGTCCCCATCATTGCCACTGTTTTCCCCACGCTACTTCCCATGTGTGGTCGGCGGTCCCGGGGGGTCGCTGACGCGCTAACGAAGCAGGTGTAGCGGGCGTCAGAACCGCAGGGCAAGAGCTACGCAGAGATGGACGACGTGACGAGAAATCGTGAGGCGGAGAAGGTGACAATAACAGCAGAAGGAGGGATCCTCGCCTCGTTTCCTTGTCAAGACTTATTTCATTTCTCTCGATTTGATGCATTTCATTTAAAAAAAAAAAAAAGCCTTTTTATTCACCGTTATGGCACAATGTGCTTCGAGACCGCTTCCTTTAAAACTGCTTTTGAATGATCACCATTCCCCAGTGATGGTCATAATTACACTTTAACGATCATGTGGTAATTACGCCCTGATGTAAGAAGCAGAGTCATAAAAATGTGAGATGAATAGTGTTTTAATAAGAAAAACATATTGGGTCTTTGGCCCTAGCTCTTGACACATAGCTTCAAAAACCCTTGCAATTTCCTGAGCGATAGGAGTGTCTTTTGTTAATCATCTTTTTCAGTCATACCGGATAGTATGCTAACGAGGCAACATATGGGCCGGTCTTTTGGAGACTATGAAAACAAACAAACAAAAATATTCTAGACTCAGCGGTGAGTCATTCATTTCAACTGCAAAACCACAGAAGTGTGCTTCGCCACTGTGTGCCCCACGCCCCTCGTTAGCTAGCAGAGCAAGCAGGAAAAAGGTCACGGTCCTTCATCCGGGAGACCCCGGCGACTCACAGCCGTCAGCCCTCAAGGACGGAAACGACCGGAGAGGCCAAGTGCAACCCCAACCATCCATCCGGTGGTTCCCACTCGGCCCCGCGACAGGTCCTGGCCCTCAGAGTCTCGGGGGTCTCAGCCCTTCGCTCTGGCTTCTTGCTGCGACGTGGGCTTAAGCTACCCGGGATGCTGCCCACACCTCAGGAACCAGATTCGGCCCCAAGTTCACGGGAAAAGCTAATAACCCTGCAATCAAGTCAGATCATTCCAGCCATCTCCAGCCGCCTACATGGACTATTCAGACTAGGTTTTCTTGACACTCAGGCTAATAAATGAGAGAATACATTGCGACCTAGTGGACACGGACACAAATTGGGACGCCGCCTGGCGTCCTCCCTTTTTACCTTCTCCCTACATCTCAAATGAGGACGTTCTTAGAGTCTGGAAGTCTTCTCAGCCAGGTAGACACGAGTGACATGGCGGACCGACCCCTCCTGCTCCTTGGAGGGGCGGGCGCTGAGTCCCAACCTTGTCCTTCTCCCAGGGGAGCCAAGGTCAAGTCACTGTCGACCCGTCAGCACAATGAGCAGCAGCCATAGCCCTCTTCATCTCCACGACTCGTCCTTCAGCCAGACCCCCTCTGAAATGGTGGACGGGAGGTCCCCCTGCCCGTGTGGTCCCGCACGTCTGCTACACTAGGAACGGGTGTTCGCTTCCACTGCCCCGAGAGTCGGGGATGCTTTGCTGACTTGCTTAGCTGTATCGGTCCTGCTCGGTAAAAGGAAGTCGGCCACAAATGAAATCGGCATTTTTGAGATGACCATCAGCTAAGTCCAAGAGTAACCTGCACGCTTAAGAAATACCTTCCAGTCTTACACAAATATTTGCTCTCATGTCTTCATTTATGGAAGGAAGATAACAGAATTTTTCAAAAGAAATGCCCATACACCAAACCACACACACACACACACACACAATTCATTTCTTTTTCTTTTCTTTTTTTTCATTTACAGAAGCTTAGCTGCACGTTGGTGCAGCTAGCACAATTTAAAGGGCATGTAATGAAAACTCAGATGCCAGAAGCTAGAAGAAACCACTGCATGTGACAGCTCCAACCTGCCTATTGTTTTGCCCTCACATATGAGAATATTCAGTAGAGATCTTCTAGGTGTTATAAGTTATGTGGCTTTAGGGTTTTATTTTTAGTCTCATTAAATGTTTTTTATTGTGTTCTTTTCAGAAGTAGGTATGAAGAATAAATGTCGACTGTCTAAAGGATTAACCTTTCTTAACTATTGGCTATTTTAAATGATCAAGAAACCTTAGTCCTGAAAATTAAAGAAATGTGTTAAAAATACAATTATAAATGAAGTAATGACAAATTCACAGCTAAGAACCATGTAATAAAAATACCTTGTTCACGTACATCAGGAAAATTTAACTAAGCAGAGAAGCGTAAATTACAGAATGCTCACGAATTTTTCGATTTCAAATTTCTGAACAGAAAGAACGAGAGAGAGGTTCTAATTTGGCTTTTATGTTCCGACTGCCTTTTGCTGCGGGGAGGGTGTTTAGCATCAGTATGCTGGACACACTTCTTTACCAGGTACGCGATCTTTCCTTTTTGCTCTCTAATATGCTTATTCTATATTTCATTTGGATTTTATTAAATAAATAATATAACTAGGGTTTCTCGTGGAGCTGTTAACTCAACATTGGCTCTGGAAGTAATTCAATATTTTATTTCATGTATTTAAGGACATCGATGTGCCTATAAAACATTTTGTAAGAAAAAAATATTTTTCGGAGCAATCTAAGAAATAATTTTTAGGCATTCTTTAGCTTAAATTTTTAAGGATTCTTTAGCCTAAACCAGTGTCCTACAATGTTTACTGTGACATTTTAATACAAGTTGCATGTTGCTATATCTTTATTACTAGACTAAAAAAAAAAGCTAAGGAAAAATTACTACGTTAAAGAAATAGCTGTTTTATAACGCATATTTTTAAAAAATAAGATATCAAAATCAATGCCAATAAACTGATAAACCAAGGACATTTTAAACATCTGCTAATTATCACCTGTTTTAGAAAAATATGAAAAAGATTTTACAAACAACTAAAAACCACTTAGTTTGTTCTGGAAGGCCAAAGTTAACACTGTCATTTTATCATAAGATGTTCACAGAGATGTTATTTTACGCAAATATGTTTTAAAATTTTTTGACTCTGCTATAAACTGAATAGCAGTAAAATTTCATATTCTCAGATTCAAGTAATCGATTTCTAAATATTTCCATTAAGAGAAAAAAGATATTCACAGGGCTGTCATGCGAGAACTTTAATCTCGAATTCAGCGTTCGAACATTTCGTTGTGCTTATACATATTTTATGTACCCTCTTCTGCAATGCTTGACTGAACAAACTAATCTAAAAAGTTAAAGCTTTTCTATTGGCCTTTGGGCTCATGACGGCCCTGAGTGTGCCTCTAGCAATGTCACATGTCACAAACCACGTGCTTCTGCCAGATAAGTGCAGGAGCACAGCCAGCCAGGGAGAGCGAGCACTCCCGTTTGCCTTAAGGTTCTCGGATGCATTAGTGGGCACTGCAGGGCAGTGGGGGGCGGGGGCCGAGGGGTTCCCACCCTTTGCAAACACAGGTTACCCCGCACGCAATTCTGATCATTACCAAGGAGTTCGGAGAGGAGGAAAAGCTATAATTTCTTTCTCTTCGTTTTTATCTCACATTTTTTATAATAAGATACAAGAAGTTCTGTGTTTTCTAGAGCTATTTCAGAAACAGTGAACTAGAAAAATAACTTTCAAAATAGTAACTGCCAATTAACCTTCTCTTGACCGCAAATGAGATATAATCGTGGTCCGTTTTTCAGACAGGTGAAGAGGACTAAGTCATGGGTTATAGATATAAAAACATATATATGATTCCTCAAATTATATAATAAGCATTCTTATGTTTTTAAAGTATACTATATACCATCTAATTATTACGGTTAATGAATTAAGCTCATCTTCTTAAGAATGTTTATATTGTATATTCAAAAACTATTATTAATGACTACAATTGTGTAGCGATTTATCATTGATGTAATTCTATCCTAGACATCGTTGTGTTTGTTTCCCCAAAGGAAACTGTGATGTCGGCAGTGTCCTCACTCACGACATGTAGATGAGACGCGAGGGCTCACAGAGAAACTACCTAGTGGTTAGTGTGACCCCTCGACATCAGGCCATGCACACGTCATCGGATCATTCCTGCCCATCCCTGTCCCTGTGGGGAACAATCCCACTCTTGTATAGCGTTTGAGTTTTTTATGATACTTCAACTTACTGAAAGATTTTTTTCCCTCTGTTACATTTCAATGGACCCTTTCCTCCTTCCCACTTGAAACACAGATCGCTTTTATATTTTAATAATTGTTAGTAATCATCATCTTTGTAAAGCTAGGAAATCAATTATTAAAAAATAAGTATTATCTAAAGTAAAGTTAAATAGAGCTAAGTGAAACCGAAAGTCTTCTATGGTTGAATTTCATGAGATTTACTGCAGGGGTTTGTAACGTGTGAGGCTGAGCACATCTTTCTGGCTCACTCCTACTCTTTGTCTGTGCCCTGAGGAAGTTACAGGACAAATGACCTCTGGACAAAGAATGTGTTGGTGACGAATACAGTAGACAAATTAGCTGTATTACTGCATCTGATTCTAAAATAACTTAAAACAGTCATGTTCTAGGTCTTTAGTGGGTTTTTCTCTTCCATGAGTACTTTCTATTTCTCATCTTGGAAAATAGTCTTAAGTGCCTGAGAATTTGTTTCTAAACCCTTCTTTAGCAGACACCGAGTTAGAGATGAAGTTAAAGGACACTCTATAAAGGCGTATGTCACAACTTTTCTTGGTGGCCCTCTATGATATTCGCGTCCTAACTGCTGGGAGACTAATACATGTTGAAAGCCAAAAGGCCACTTCTTTGGCCTGAATAAAGGAAATGGACATGTTTGCTCTCCTTAGATGGAAGAATTTAGCTTTTTGATACCAGGTGTTGGTAAAATGAACTAGTAATCAAGGAAGTGGGTTAGCAGATTTACTTAAAAAACATTATAACTTGTAAAAAATCTTTGCCATCTTTGCTATGCAAAATAAGCAGATTATTTACGTTTTTCATTTTTAAACATTTGAAGATCGAACTGAAGGCAGTCATTTTATACAATTTATAAATAATTGCTACATGTTATGGCAAAACATGCCTTGTCTTGCTTGAAAGCTTTTTTCACTCGGAGCTAAGAATAAATCGAAGAAACTGGAAGCATCATTAACGCTAAATACTGAGTGGTGTTCTAGCAACATACTAAACTATATCTTATTGTTAGACCACAAAATGACATTTAATACTAAGCTATTAATTCATTAACATTCAGATTTATTTAAATACTAGAAATGTATTCTACTAGCATAGAGCTTAATCCTAAAAAAAACTTATTGAAATATTTCATGGCAAATTTTAGTTCTTTCAAGTTTTTATGATATTCTCTATATCAACATATTTTTATTAAAATCTAAAAATGTTTCTATCATGCTTAGCAGCATGCATAAAATTTAAGCATATCGAGATATTCTAGAGAACAATTATTCCCCACATCTCCTTAAGGACAGCGTAACGGTGCATGTGTATTTAGGACTCTGACAAGATAGACTTTTATTTCCTTTTTTACGGAAACTCAATGATGTGTTACGAGAAATAACCTTTTAGAAGTGAGACGGTGTTCGCACTGCTAGCTGCTCCGCACCTTTCATACCCGTAGTAAGGAGCTGTTTTGTTTATATTGCAGTCATTTGTGAAGGACTACATGATTTCTGTCACCAGACTCCTGCTGGGATTGGACACCACCCCGGGGTCGGGCTTCCTCTGTTCTGTAAGTTAATCGTTTCTGCGAGAGAAGATGGTTCGCGTAGACGGTCTGAAATCCATCTCAATGGACTTTGGCTAACTCTTCGACGTCATTTTTTTTCTCTAATATCTGCTCAAAACTAGCATCATGGTTTTTTAAGTCCTTAAAATATGTTCAAGAGAACACATTATTTGAAATTAATATTCATGGTAAATAGCCATTCCGTCCACAGTTCGGAACAGGTGTTTTTTTCTAGCTGGTGATTTGAGGCCGAAGGTTTCTGACCCAGGAGGCCATGCTGTGGAGGGCAACCGCGATGGCACCGGAGGCCTGTGATTTACGGCTGAGTGTGCCAGCACTAAGTGTGTTTCATGAAGTGACTTGCCAACGATTCAGATTTAGGACTAGCAGAGGGACTAGTTGTTACGTCTCTAGTCTGCGAGCCTGCGCTCATTCTGCTAACGTCCTCCTCAGTGCCGGTGTCATGAGAACTTTGGATGGACAGTTCTTTTTTGTGCCGAAGTGTCCTTCGCACTCTAAAATTTGTACCATCGGCAGACCCTGTCCACTAACTCCAGTAGCAGCAACATTCAAAAACACATCTCCCAGTCAATGACCAGTGACTAACATCCAGTTATTGCAACATTCAAAAACACATCTCCCAGTCAATGACCAGTGCCTAATGTCTCCTGGATTGAACGAATACAACGTCATGCTGCCACAAATTGAGTAGCTGGTTTCTTAGGATTGGGGGAACCCCAGGGATAAGGCTGAGATGGGGTGCAACTAATCAGTTTAACACGTGGATAAGCACTTGTGACTTGGCACTTTGAGAATTCAAAGTATCGATAGATTCTAACCTTAAGAAGTGAAAATTAACCACTGAGTTTTTATATCTTCCCAAGTTAACGTGTAAATGATTCGTACGTATTCTAGATGAAAATCACCGAGGATGACTTATGGATCAGAACGTACGCCCGGCTGTATCAGAAGCTGTGTTCCTCCTCCGGGGACATCCCCATCGGGATCTACCGGACTGAGTCTCAGAAACTTACGACATCTGAGGTTTGGAACCAAAATATTGCTTTGAATGTTTCATCTGATTGAAGGCAGCCATTCCCAACCTTGACTGACTTCTGACAAATGTCAAAGAGACAAAAAGAATGCTGTCGGACACGTAGTAGTGGTTGCCAGCAAAAGCAAAAAAAAAAGAAAAAAAAAGAAAGAAAGAAAAAAAACACTTATCAATTACTTGTTTAGGAAACTATGCCAGAATTTCTCAAAATATCGTTGGCTAAGGGATTATTCTAGAGTTTGTGGATGTGGGGCTCTGAACGACTTCTGTAGATCTAGGATTTTAAACACTGATACATAAGAAAAGTTCTCAAGGCAAGCAGTCTTGCTTATATACCCCTCAACTGCATGTATTAGCATTTATTTAAATAAAGGAGTCAAAACGGAGATGAGTTAACAAGCACTGAAACTCATACTTTTCAACTCTAGATTAAAGACTATCCTGAAGCCAAGAAAAAACTTAAGTAGCAATGCCAGACCTTCCCAGAGAAAGGCTCGGTAATCTGAGAGCAAACTAGAGTTTATTAATACACGACACAATTTCCAATGGCTGCTTGCTGCTGCGAACATATCCACATTTTGATTTGGTCACATTATGTGGTTCTAAATATTTTATATACGCTTAGTAAACCATCATATTTTAAGTTATACTCTTTTATGAAACAAAAATTTTGGATAAATGCCTTATCCTATCTATATTTATAAAATTATTTAATATAAATGATGTTTTATATATTTTTTGATGGTTTACCTTCTCTATGTATTCTTCGGATACCTCAAAATTATTTAAAATTTTGGTTAACCATTCCTCTTTTTGGTCTTATACAAGATTACCTCAACAATGAGGCTCAGATCAGGTATATGCATTTTAGTAGTACATGTCATCATTAAACCGATTTGTGATAAAAATCAATGAATCCTTGTACGGAAAAGTGCTTTCTAGGAAGCATAAGAGTAATGGAATATATTTTTGTGTTTTTTTGTTAAAATTCGTAGTTTGACATTTAAATAAGGAATATTGAGTCCCGCAGGACATAGTTTAGTTTTTTCTGAGGTGCTTTCTGGTGGCTTCAGGAACGCTAAAAGGAGATTTATTGGCATCTCTGCTGCTTAATCTGAGTTTGTCACTGGCTGTGGTCCCTGGGGTCACATGACAGAAAGCAAGACCAAATTAGAGAAAATCAGGAATGACCGACAGGAGAAACATGCCAGTTAAATAAGACAGTCTGCTCAGATGTGCCTAAAAATTTAAGAACAGTGGATCCCAAAAATTATCCGATTAAAGGTTAAGAGAAGGCAAATTCCTTTGCATCTAAATAATTAATCATTTCATATTTGAACTTGGCTAAGTACAAAAGTTTTTATATAGCAGAGATTGTCATGATCTTGTCTTCTACACAGGCTTTGTGAACTTGGACATTTGAACTGTGCCGTTGGTCAAGTGCATATCCACGTCAATCATTTTGTTTTATTAAGGGACTTTGTTGTGTGCTGTTCACAGTACGGGGGAAAGGTTATTTGAAAATTTGTTCTGCCATCAAGGAGCATTTAACACTATATGTTGTTCGGTTCTTCCCATCACAAATAAAGATCATCTCCATTAAATGCGTATAAATCCCCGAACCTCTTAAAAGAAAATTGAGTTAAATAAATATGACACCTCTTCCTGTGTTAAACTTAATTCATCTTTCAGCACATACATTTTCTGCCTATTATAGCAAAAGTGAGATGATTTAAATAACTAAAGATAAAAATAGGACCATCAAGCATTTTTACAGCACAGTATATTAAGGGCAGAAAAATATCTAAAGACAGAGAAATTAATATTACTCTGCATCCAAAATGAACTGACTACTGCAGTTGAGCTGGAATTCTACTTTTATTTTCCCATTAAATAAAGCAAAAACAGAACTGCTGCATTAAATAATAATTATAGTCTGGCAACATAAAAGGATGCACATGAGAAAGAGCTGTTTTCCCGGTCCAGTTACTATTAAAAGAATGAGCATATTATGTGTTTCCTTATTTAAGAGTTTGCGCAACATGATGGGTAGGTTCGACCTTCCATCGTGGTTTTGCAAGGTGCAGAAGTCCCATTAAAGTGGATGTCCTTTAAGTCAGACTCGTGTTTAAATAAAAAGTGGTGTGGGGTGGGGGAGGGACATTAATAAAATATCAACTCAGTAAAGACCTTGGTTTTTATGGAAACCGGGCAGCAAGAGTGAGGTCGGGGATGTCCCCAGACAGCAGTGAAAGCACCAGCAGAGAAGAAGAGCGACCTGGAGCAGAGGCTTCGGTGAGATTTTTTTCAGAAAGATGACGTCTGATGTTCAGACAAAGATTAGACAATTGCCAAAGAGTTTAGGATGAAGTACTGATAAGTAGCAACCTAATTAATCGATTCACAAACGAAGACAGTTAAAACTCTAGGAACACACCACCTCCAACAACAAAAAATGTATGCAGAATTGAATAGAAAACACGTTTCCTGTGTAGCTCATCTATAAATTGTACTTTGTCATAATATGCCCTGAATTTAGATCTAACCAAGATTAGACTTGAACAGTTTCGGAATCAGGGGAGATGGAAAAAGGTAGCGGAATAGGCGGAAGACTGTTAATTCCTCTTCCTCCAGCATGAGAAGTGAATAAATAAAAAGAGGAAATGAAAAATGTGACAATCAAGCACGTTCCATAGAATCGGAGAGAGAAAAGCCAACAAATCCAGCTAAAAGAGGTAAATGTAGGTGCATCCTATGAGAGAGAAATCGAAGAGATTATGGTCGGAGTGGTTATAAAAATAGCATTTTTGGACTATTTAAACTCTGTATTTATAACTGATAAAAGCAACGACAGACTTATAGCCACGAAGTAGTCATTTGAGACCCATTCATCGACCATCTCTGCACGTTACACTGCCAAGTGTTAAACTCTACCCTATCCTATCAAGAATTTTTTATTAAATGCCAACATGTCACATAAGCATATCGTAGGAATAAATTAATATAAATACTCTAGGCCTTGCTTCCTTGTTACTTCACGTATTTTTAAAAAATACATTTGAAAGGCAAGTTTGTATGCTATGTCATTTCTAGTCTGTTTTCAGTGTCTTACCAGATTCTATGTAGAGAAAAAATAGTTCTTATAAGTTACATCGCTGCTTTGCCTGTGAGAGTAGAGGAAACACTGATACTTTGGCAGACATCTCTGAGAAGACAAATGATGATAAAGAATATTTATAATTAAAATTACATAAGAGACCTGGAATGCGAGCTCAGAGTTTTCTGGTGGGCTACGTGTTGATGTCAGGAGGAGTCATACAAACAGAGTAAAGTGAGTCCGTGGAAAATAAGGTGCAGCTGGATCTGCCCCTTGTCAGCTGCTCACACCTCACCACACCAGAAGAACTTCTGCCACCAGCGATATGTGTCTAAGGGAATTTTTATAAACATCAGAATCTCCTGGGTCAAACAAAACGAAGAGGATGAACAAGGACCTCTTGGTGATAAAGAACAATATTTTTGTCTACAATCCTTTAACTTCAATTCAGACATCCCCAAAGCTCACTAAATTCACTTAAATTGTCGAGATTATTTATAATAATTATTCCAATTAAAGTGAATATTCATACTTTTCATTGAAGATGTCTTAAATTTTTTATGATAAAATGTTGCCCAAAATCCACTTGGGTATAATCTACCATACAGTATGTGATACGGTACTATCTTTCCAAAATCTGAAAAATTATGAGTTAGCAAATGTACTTGTCCCTATCTTTCTTCGTTAGGTGAGAAAACTTAGAACTATATCTGCCTCTGGTTTTGCAGTGTACTGAAAATTGCTTTTACTTGAAGTGTCTATAACCAGTGAAAATTTTACTAGGAATTAGCAAAGGATCCTTTTAAAACATGTTAAAGTGCCAGCACCTTTACGATGTACGCAGTAAATTTGTGGAATGTGTTAGTTTGACTGTCGGTCACCTCCATAGTCAATAAACCCTATAACTTTAAAAATGTGCATAATAGAGTGATCGCTGACACTCACAGCTACCAACCACTGCGTCCTTAAACTGGAATGCGAAATTTTAAATATATTATTAATATAAGTTTACCTGTTAAAAAATCATTTTCTTAAAATTATTTTAACAAAAATTAACATAGAATAGTTTCGAAACTCTAGCTGCCCATTCTCTCTGTTATTCACTCAAACAGCATTTATTCCCTTCAGCCATATGTTAAGAATCCTGAGATAAACAGCTGTAAGGAGCCTGTAATCTAATGTTTATTATGCATTTTTTATATTTGTGACAACAGTCAGAATGCTAGACAATGAGTCGGACTTGAGTGACATTACCCCAAAGAATATAATTCAAAATTTTACTTCTACTTCTTGAAAAGTGAATAGAATATTATTCTTTAAAACTGAAAAAATTAGGTAGCATCATTTTTACACACCCCAGATACTTAGGGGTTATATGGTGACTGGGCAGATAGGTTTTTTAGAGTCTATAGACAATGGGAAAGCTGAGAATTTTTCTGTGAACTTACTTACATTTATACATAGGGGAAAAACAACATTATAATCTCTAAATTTAAATTTTTTAATTAAAAAAATATAGCAGTTTCATAAGCTCCAATCATTTTCTTTTCTTCTAGTACTTTTTCTCTGAAAGCTTAGGAAGATAATTTTTAGAAATAACACCCCCCCGTAAAAACAAACAATAAACGATCTAACAACCACTTTCTGGTAAACCAAAAACAACAGCTCATTCTTTACCTAATTTTATTCAAAGGCCCCATGATAAATAACAAAACGCACAATTAGATTATCCGTGTTACGTATTTGTCATATTTTGTCCTTGGTGCTGGTTGCTTCGTGTATGTATTGTTGAGTCATCATCTAAACTGTATTTTGTGTGTTTCTTTTTCCCTCCCTTTGTGTCAGTCTTGAGAAATAGCATCACAAGTAAGTATTTTGTTTGTCTCCCTTTCTTCAAATGGTTAAGTATGAATTCAGAGCCGTTAAAGGAAAAAGGTTACTAAGGACTGCATTCAATATTTCGGATTATAAAATAAAATTCAGTTGAATTGCATAAAGGCTTTATTTTCAAGTTATATTTTCCTAATTGGATGGCAAATTAATTTCACCTGTTTGTCTTCAAATTCTGTGTACGTACTAATCCAATCACTTGTTTTACTGCATGGTGTCATTACCAGGTCGGCCCCAGTGGCTACGCCTGGCCTGTCCTTGAGTGAGGTGTCCACCTCAATGCAATCAGTAAGCTGACGTGAAAATTTCATGCCTATTCTTAGATTTAATTACCTCTTGGTTAATTTGATTTTTCAAAATTCTCTTCCCTTCAGTATGTCACATAGTACAGAGAGATCAATGACCATTTTCCTTACTTAACTCCCATGATGAAAATCTATAACGGATGTTCGATGCCTCCTATGTTAAGCCGAATTTCTTTTTGCTAGATTTTAACACACAGTAGTCTCCCCTGACCCATTTTGCTTTGAGCAGGTCCAGTTACCTGCGGTCGATCACCGCTCAAAAATATTGAGTGGAAAATTTCAGAAATAAACAATTCACAAGGTTTAAATTGCATGCCAGTCTGAGTAGCGTGTTGAAATCTGTCACCATGACACTCTAGCCCACACAGGACGAGAATTATCCCTTAGTCCAGAGCGTTCATGCTGTATACACAGTATGATAAGATCTTTTGAGAGAAAAATCCTATTTTATCGTTAGTTATTATTGTTAATCTCTTACTGTGCCTAATTTTTAAGTTAAACTGCATTATAGGTATATATATATATACACGAAAAAAACAGTAGAGGGTTTGGTGGCCATGGTTTCAGGATCCCCACGGGTAAGGTGGGACTGACTACTGCGCATTCTAGCCATTCTTTATTGACACTCCCTCTGTCCCTGTTCCTAGTACCTCATTTATTCAGTTATTTTGTGTGACCAAATGAGGACTGGACTTGGAACCAGATGATCTGAGTTTGGCTTCGTTGACTAGCTATGTGTGACCTTGGACTATTCTCAACACGTAGTGAAGATTAAGTAGACAGCATATTATTGTCACTTCACGAGTTATAAAAAGGAAGAAATGTGTTAAGTGAATTTTCAGAGTAAGTAGCAAATGATTATGTGCAAAGTACATACAGTAACATAGACCTTATTTCGTTTTTCCCTGGTGTGCCCTTTTTGCGTACACCACAGCATTGGTAAATGTTTATGTCGATACACTTAAGTTTATAAATAATATACAGTAAGTATTGCTGTGATTTGAATAAATACTTTAAATCTTAATTGAACATAGACACATCCACTAAGCTCCAACGCATTCTAATTCAAAAGCACACACACACACACACACACACACACACACATTCTCTCTCTCGGATTCTGAGGTCACCTGTAATGTTTTTTCACTTTCTCTCAACAAATTTTAGTCTTGAATTTTTTTTTTACTTTATTTTACAATTCCTAGTTATAATTTTTTCTAGTTCTATTGATTCTTGTTCATTTCCAACCCAGGAAAGCATTTCTTGCTTGCATTATTTACTTTCTTTAAGTTAATCAGAGTCTGCGGGCATACTTATAGCAAGAAGCAATTGGAATGGATCCGATCTCTTTGACTTGACTTAGCTACATAGTCATGGCTTTCTGTCCGCTTGACACCTGAAACCTCATGGAGATCACTCTTCACGGCGCTGCCAGGAAGCACATTGAGCCTTTGGTCTCAGCTCCTTGTCGAATGGCTGCTAGAACCTACCTGACCAGAAAGGAATAGAAAATTATAAGGTTGATCTAAGCCGATGAGGCCTTCGTAAGAGAGTGGTGACCTTGACGTGACAGTACGCTTGGGTTAATAATACTATTCTATGTGATTCTTTACATGAGAATACAGATATTCGTATCTACCGAGTCTTATATCATTGTATCTCTTCTTTAATTAAGGTATGACGTATGTCATAGAAATGTCCTTTCCTATGGCTCACTTATCCATAGTGACATATGCTTTAGGGCAGTGGTTCTCAAATGTTAGAAAAAGAAGGGGATTGTGTGCGTGTGCGTGTGTGTGTGCGCATGCGCATGTGTGTGTAAATGTTTTGGGCATAGTAGAATTGATGCTGTCCTCAATCACTGTGATAGTTTTCCATAACTTTATAGGTTTAGGTCCTTCCTTTTGAACTATAATATACTGGAGGTGATAGCTCCCCTGACCTACTCTGAAGTGTGTAGGGTCTACACACACACACACACACACACACACACACACACACACACACACACACACGGTTGAAACCACTGCTTTGGGCTATATATTCCTGTAATTCTGGAAAACAATAAGTGAAAATTGTGCCGTGAAAGCGACAGTTAGCAACATAAATATGATTCTAATAACGTAAACTATTTGAATACCTTTATGCACATGTTAAACCTGCATGCTTATTTAATATTCTTCTATTTGTTGATTTTTTGTTTGTTTATAAGTCAGTTTTGGAGTTTAAAGCTATCTGGGTGCACAAGGTACTTATGCATCACACATAAAAACCTGAACCTATAAACTCAAAATGACATTGAGTGTAAAATGAAAATATGCTTTTATATTTAGTTATTTCTAGACATGAAACAACCCTTTTAGTTAAGAAAAACCACTTTCAGTTTTCTGACAAACCACAAGCTAAGGATGAGGAGGACGGTCTGGATGGGCCACGCTCGGATCCTGACCTATGAGACACATCTGCGAGATTCCCTCGGTGACAACTCAGAATGTGTCAACCATAAATCAGACGGCACAGTTCAAGTCTATTCTAAAGGCTATAAAGCTATTCTTGAGGGGGTTGTGAATCCAGATTACAAGCACTCGCTTTCAAGCTACTGGGTGAATCGATTTATTTTAAAATATCACTTTGTTCCACACATTGCTCAATAACCTATGACATGAATAACTGTTCAATAAAAAGCTGAGAGAAAGTTGAATCGAGTCACTTCGAGATGTGTGTGTGTGTGTGTGTGTGTGTGTGTGTGTGTGTGTGTGTGTGGAGTGGAAAAGAATCTTTGATATATTTTGTGAATCTGACATTTTCTACCTTTCTGAAAAGAATGAAAGTAAATTAAACTATTTTAGGCATAGGAAACATTTTCTCATTTATAAAGTTTTCAGTTCTTGTGAAGAAATATTTTTAGCCTCTTTTCGACCCTACTAAGCTTGATAAATATTTGGAAAACGATATGACTTTTAAAACTGATAGTGCATTAAATTTCTATGAAAATTGTTGGCATAGCCGTATGAATTTTTAATTTCCTTATTGAACTACATCAACATGGTCCCAGAAGCATTGCTTATAAAATACACGTCTTAGTCTATTCAGGCTGCTGTAACAAAATCCCACAGGCGGGGTGGCTTCGAAACGACAGAAATTCATTTCTCACAGCTCCAGAGGCCAGAAGTCTGAGATCAGGGTGGCAGCGGGGTCGGTGGGGGGCCCCTCGGGTCAGATAGGCTTTTTATTCCATCCTCACAGGGCAGAAGAGGCTGGGAGATCTGCAGGATCCCCGTTATGATCCCACTCACCAGGGCGGACCCTCAGGACCTGCTCACCTCCCGAGATGCCCCCCGCCACTAACACAGTCTCCTTTGGGGTTACGATTTCAACGTATGAATTTTGAGAGGACACAAACCAAACACTGAGATCAGATCACAGCAATAGGCAGATAACTTTTCTAACTCTTACAAACGTTAGCATGAAATCTTGATTTTTTAAGTTGATAACTACATTAGGCGTCTGACAATGACGGTACGAAAAAGTGGGCCCAGAGTCCTCGCGTTACTTATAAACTAGGACAAAGCGGCCCAGAGCAGAGCAGGAAACCTCTACTTTCACTTAAACCCTCATCCTCTTCTTCAGATTCACAAAACTTAAACCAAGTGATCTCTACCCCCAAATGTCTGTTTACAGCATCTTGATTTCTTGTGAAATGTGGTCATTGATAGAGAAAACCACACCAAAAGTATGTCATTCCGTCTTTTTTTCATACCCATTTTCACCTACATATAACCCCTCATTATTTTTCTTTTGTTCTTTTCACTGTTTTTTTCCATACAAGATCATGAACCATCATGTTAACTGATAAATTATTGGGCATTTGCTGAGACAGGCACCGTATTGTGCACATGTCATGTATTATCTCTTAGATCTCAGAGAAACACTGTGGGCAAAGTAAAACTAGAATTACCCTGTTTCAGGCAGGAAGTAGGATAATCTGAGAGAGTTAAATTACACGGCCAGGAACACGGCTGATAAGTGGCGGAACCTGCAGTTAAAGCCAGGCCTGTCTGATGCCACGACACTTGCTTTTAACCTGTCGCTCTGACCCTAAACTCAGGCACTTTTGTGTATCCCAACACTGCCCTGTTTCCACTAGATCACAAGGTCCTGTTCAAAACACACAGAGTCGCTACCAGCTGTGAATGACGGCAGAAAAGTGTATTTATAAATGAACCTTCTTTTAAAACACACAAGCGCACGTGCGCACGCACATTCAGCACCCAGGAATAGAATACCGTTTCCACCCGTGAAGCTGATAATGTGGACATTTTCACTAAGATATATTAATATGATGGCTCTACAGAGTTGACGGTTGGCAAAAGTTTTCTTCCTACGTTAATGTGTTATATGAATTTGCACAACGTTTCTATGAGGTAGAAGATGGGTATTATTCTCATTTCACACAGAGTTTACGTAGTTTTGTTGTAGGAACAGAGCTAGGAAATATACAGAATATTGTGCAAATTTGTGTATTTTAATATATGAAAATCGTGTGTACTTTTCATTATGTCATATTGGAAGGATGCGAGAAAGGCATATGCATATTTCAACATGTAATGAACAATCTGTGTCAGTTCAGATTTCTTAAAATTAATCCCCAGATCCTTCTAATTCTTTTTTCTCATTATGTCATATTGGAAGGATGCGAGAAAGGCATGCATATTTCAACATGTAATGAACAATCTGTGTGTCAGTTCAAATTTCTTAAAATTAATCCCCAAATCCTTCTAATTCTTTTTTTCTATAAAATGAAATATATAAAGAGATGTTACTTATTTTATTAAATTATTAACAAAAGGCCTTGTGAGTCTTATAGGTTTTGTATATAAATCATGATATTCCCTTCTTTGGGGAATTCAAAACAGTGATGAATAGGATATTCAATATTATTTCAGTAATATACACATAGGCTTCAGTTTGTGATTTAGATGTATTTTTGACATAATTCTCAATACACGTAACTAGGAAAAAGCACTCACAAAGCCAGTGTTTCATCCTTCACTTGGAAGAGAATCTTTATCTCTCTTCTAAAATATTTTATGGTTGTGTGACTTGGATGATAAGTGGCATTATAGGAACGTAATGTTTTGAGAATTTGGTCTGGCAAGATTACCGTTTCCACATATTTGTAGGAAATCAAACTATTACAGAGACTTACGACTAGAAAGATCACATCAAATAAGGATTGTGATTAACAAAACTCTGCAAGCCATAGTCTAAATATGAATCACTAACATTTTCATTTTTGCTGAAAAGTACATATAAATTGAACTTCTGAACAAAGACTGATATTCTTCCTGATAGTAGCTATTTCTCAAGGATTTATATATTTTACTTCCACAGAAGAGGATTTTCAGTATATTATCAGGTAGAGACTATCAAGTAGGTAGAGCAAGTTGACTTAAAATGGTAGCCATTATTGCGAAACCATGGTATTAAGAATTTTATAACTTCCAACTTAAATTCTGATAGCTGAAATAAGGTTTCTAAGAGAAATTTAATGAAATGTTCTCTCATCAAGATATGAAAGTTAAATTAGATTTTATATCACTGATATAGTATTCTTTTGAAGTAGAAAGGTGGATATTTATGTTATATATTGAACTTAAGTGTGAGATATCGCAGCTTGCCACTAGGTGTTGTATGTAAGGACTGACAGCCTCCATCATTTATATTCACTTTTAAAGGATTTTATTGGATCTACCTCCTGAACTTAAATTGGTAATTTAAATTCTATTACTTAAAGCCAGCAACACATGCATGTTAGAGCTGAAGCTCAGACTTCTATTTACAGAAGAGAACACATCAGCAGATTCGTGAGGGCTGCTGTAGGTACAGATTCAGGAAGCTGTTCATTTGCATGTGCATGCTTTCAAACAGTCAGACTTCCGGCTTTGATCTGTGTTGCATTTCATATGACTTCCTGGTATGAAAAGCAACAATTCAGAAACGGGAAGCTTCTATTTATTAAGGGCCTATAATCAAAGGAGAGTTTCTTAGTTGAAAATCAGATTTCATAGTGAAAGAATAAGTCTAAATAGACTTTGAGTTTGTTCATTGCTTTTCCCTACTATTAGCCCAATTTAAGTTTTATTTGTGAGTTTAGAATACATTTGTGAAATATTAATATTTATAACACATTTTCGCTTAGGATACTAAGAACCATTCTTGAAATAATTTAAATATTTTAGTCAAAAAACATTTTATATGAACAGTTAATGCATGAATTAAAAAGGGCTTGTTTTCCTCTGGGTCATATGGGGGAATAAAAAAATTCACATTTTATAAAGTTCATTCCAACGCCATCTTTAGAAAGAGCAATAACTTAAAAACCTTTAAAATGTTAGTCATTCCAAAAATAAAACCGCTTTTATAATCTTTATTTAAATGTCATGTGAAATACATGTGAGAGATTTAGAAAAGTCCATTACATGGACTTAATTTGAATAAAGTTTTAAAATACCTAGTTTTTTTGGTCTGATTTGAAACAGCTTTGTTAACAGTCATTTGATAACTCTGATACATGAAAAATCCTTTCATTAAACTTACACTGGAGGATGCAAAGATATTTTCTTGTGTTCATATATAATTTCGAGAGGACATTTTCTAATAATATTTATACTAATGGAAAATTAGTATCAGTGATTATGATTTTGCTCTTTCTGTGAAAACTCATGAGATGATTATACCACGATATGAGCATAAAATCGATATAACCACAGTCCATACTTATTCCTAAAATATCTAATTATCGATATCCATTTCCTTTAAAGTCTCAAATATCTATCAGTGTGGAAGAGTGGGAAGACACCAAAGATTGCAAAGAGCAAGGTCATCACCGAGGCAACCACCGCAACTCCACGTCCAGCGACCAGTCCGACCACCCCCTGCTGAGGAGAAAGAGCATGCAGTGGGCCCGAAGACTGAGCAGAAAAGGTCCAAAACACTCTGGTAAAACAGCTGAGAAAATAACCCAGCAGCGACTGAACCTCTACAGGAGGTCAGAGAGACAAGAGCTTGCTGAACTTGTGAAAAATAGAATGAAACACTTGGGTCTTTCTACAGTGGGATATGGTATGCCCTCTAAACGTATTGCATGATATGGACTTGTGATTTCTGGCCGTTAGTCGTTGTAGAGTTGACGCTCATTCAGTAAGCTGAGAATCACACTTTTGTTTCACAGGTCAGTGTGGAGGGACTAGCGACACATAGCTAATCTCCGACAGGAAACGATGATGACGCTGGTAGTAAAAATCAAGTGCTGAAAATGTTAAGTATTTGCTTAGTTCTCTAGGCATCGTGGTGAACACGTTACATGAGTTACCTTCATTTTCATTTTCACAAAAACGCTTCCGTTTTAGAGGTAAAGAAACTAAGTCAAGGAACTTCCTAGTTAGCTTGTTCATGGCATGGCTGAGGTTTATGTCCGGTTCTGTCTGGCTCCAATGTCACACACACACCACCCCCTCATTCTAGGGCCTGGAATCAGATGAATCTGAGGCATTGGCAAGTAACTAAATGTACCAACCACAGATGAACCAACGTGTTCCTATAAAACATGATTAGCTCCTTGTGGTCCAGGAACAAAATGTCTTCAAAAGCTTTAATTTAAAGCTCAAATGGTGCTTGAGCTCATATAGTGCAGATCCGCCTCAATAACTGTCAGGCTCCTCTGGTGATTGGTGATGGCAATATAGACCATGTGGCACAGCTTAAATGCATTAGCAAAGAAAACTTTAAAAGATATCACTTATCACAGTATGAATTTTATCTTAAAAATAAATTTAGTCAACTTAGAGGAAAACCAAATGATAAATAAGTGGTTTGTTGTTATATATGTGTATATATATATATAAATCGGGTAAACCAGAAGCCAAGAAAACTGTAAGTATCGTACAGTTTAAGGATAAAATAGAATGCATTTCATATTTGCCCATCTCATCTTTGTTATGAAAGTCTCAGCCTGAAACAATGTACATTGGGAGACATTTTAATCATTGAATTAGAGTTTAAAAGAAGTTGCCTGTATTTCTTTGGACAAGAAAAGCATGTTGACTAAGTACCTGCTCTGTGCCAGGAACAATGTGAGGTGTTTTTCGTACATTTTCTCATCACTCCTTACGACCCTAAGTGTTCTATGATGTGGAAAAAAAACGTTGGAAAGTGTTGGACTGGAGAATGGGAGGCAATGAAATGATTAACAGTGCCGAGTAGTAGAGAGAGTAGTGATGGGTCATTGACGACCTCGGCGAGGGCGGCATCAGTTAAGTGGTGTATGTGAAGCCGGATTTGAGTAGCACGAGGAATGATGTTCAGGCAAGGATGTGGATACAGTGGGTTTAGATACATCGGGGAGCCCAAGGTAGTGGAAACGTAATCTATCGGATGGCTTCCATGACCAAGTCAATTCATAACACGAGGTGGACGTTGGGATACAAATTATTTGGTTCCCGTTCCATCCAGCAGGAGGGGAGAGCTACAAAGGAGGAGAGGGTTGTCTTTTTAACAGTATTACCAAGTAGTTGCCCACACCATTCCCACTGTGTCTCATCGGCAGGAAAGCATGTTTGATTTGTGGCAGCCCAGATCTAATTAAAGAAAACGAGCATGGCTGTTGAAAGACAAGTGTCAGTCTCTGCCATAGTAGATATTTTCTAAGAAGTTTCGCTGTGAAGGGGGTGGGTGTGAAATATGAGGATGGCCGGATGGGAAAGTGGACACAGAGGAGGGACGATTCCAGGGAGAAATGAGCATGCTGATTAACACGGAGCTCTTAGAGAAGTTGAAAATCCGGGAAAGCAAATATCTCTGCTTAGATATTTGGAAATGAGGAAAAGATGCATGTTTTTAAATGCGGGAACCGCGCAGGCGTTTAGACAGGAAGTTGAGTTCTGCCTCCCACGATGGTAAGAGGCACAATCGCCCGCTGAGAATGATTCCAGAAGTGGAAAGGTGAGTGTTTTGAAAACAATTCAGAACATCTGCAGTCTCAGAGGAAAAGGTGTTCTCTCTGTGCAAGACTAATTTCTTTTAATATATATATTTTAAAATTTGTAATACGAAAACTTCCAAACATGAACGTGGGAAAACGCTATAACGAATACTCATTATCATGCTTCACAGCTATTAATTTCAGCTTGTTTCACGTACAATCCCACCAGTTTTCCTCACTTATATTATTTTTAGGTAAATTTCACACACGTTTTAGTGCATACTTCCATAATTTATAGACTAGTTGTAAAATTATAATCAAAATTATGTAAAAAAAAAAAAGAAAAAGATTTCTTAAAGGTGTTTGCCATTGGGTTTTCATTTGGTTGGTTGTGTGTACACAAAGATGTTTTAATCTATAAACTACACTCAGCGTGAGTACTTTTTAAGTATTATGTAAATAAATAGTATAATTCTTCGGCAAGGTATTTAAAATGACACACACTCACTAAAAATTATTCTAACTACGGACCGATATGTAATGATCAGCCCTTAGAAGGACATATTAATAGTATAAATTGGCGAGAGAGGCTTCCTGCTATGGTCCCAGTCAGTTTTGACAGAGATTGTAATAAGTTTCATACTGTCAGTAAAAGATGAAATGCCGAGGGAGAAAATAAAGAAATCCTTTCGAGTGAGAAAGAGGTAACTAGTAGTTCGACACCAGAATTCATTACATCTATCGGAAAGCCTTAGTGTCTACGTAAATTGATAATATGCCTGAAATAATAGGTAGATTAACCAAGAACTCTTTTTTAATAGCCAACATGGTGACTTAATTCTTGGTTATTCTCTTTCTTGGAAAGAGTAAACAAATTTGATGAAAGATTGTTATTCCCGCCCGCACCTATAGCAGACGTGGTGGTGGCAATATGCATAGTGATAATACTAACCCCATCAACTTCTATTTTCAGACACTTATAAATCATTGATCATTTTCATGTATGTTCTCAACAACAGCCAAAAAAATCTCCCAATTTCTAATAGATGTCAGGGATCTTTTTCTAGCACAAAATTATTCACAAATTTATCATACGGCAAATTACCAAAGATTGAAAAGGCATTGTTGCTAAGTATTTTAGAAAGTTTTGCAAAATTTGGACTTAGGAAGAATAGTAGAAGTATCTGAGATCGCTGTAATGACTTCAGCAAAAATTTATTATTTAAAAAGAAACTGACACTGAATTTTTTATTATTTTAAAAAAATATATTATTCACCTTTTCCCAATATTAATGAGTACAATAATATTGATATGACAATCAATATATTCCCAGGATAGAGTCCCAGAAAATATATAATTTTATATTATTCTATTTCCAGAACTGATCCATTCTCATGAGAAAGCAGTCAGACAGAAGGAGATATACATGGGTTTGTTTTGTTATTCTCATTCTATATATAGAATGTTAATAGAGAAAAACAAACCGAATGGTTTTCTTAATAGATGAAGTAATGAAGCTTTCAAAGGGGGTAATTGCTGAGCTGATAATGATTTACACTAAATGAAAATGTTTGGGGAATGAATTTTCCATATCTCCCTAAATTAACCTATAAAGTTTTGTTTCCTGGAGTTTATTATATCTTTCCCAGAACATTAATTTTTCAATGACAACAACATTTTTACATAATTTAATACCATAGTGAACTTAATTGCACTTAAATATACATATATTTTACCTTTACAACTGAAAACTCAAATGTTATGTGTTGGCTTATGCTTAAGAAAAATGTGGCCAATTTGAATAAAATATCTTTAGTCATTGAGAAAAAAAATTAATTGGTTGAGTGAACTTTTTACTTTCAACATTTTATCATGGGTTGAGTATAGTCAATGAATGAGCAAAGAACGAACTTTCTAAATGCATTAAAACAGTGAGAAGAAACTTCTGAT
This sequence comes from Pteropus alecto, assembly GCF_000325575.1. Classification (NCBI taxonomy): domain Eukaryota; kingdom Metazoa; phylum Chordata; class Mammalia; order Chiroptera; family Pteropodidae; genus Pteropus; species Pteropus alecto. Next base: position 9,344,552 of record NW_006439191.1, on the reverse strand, counting down.
TATGATGACTGTTTATGCTCTCAATTTAAATAACTACAAAAATCAATAGCGTGCAGACACCAGACGAAAGAAAGCATGTAAGTTTATTCCCGGAGGGAAGAGAGACAGACGAGTTGTCTTTTACAGGCTAGAAGTCAAGCAGGTGGAGCCAAAATACGAAAAATCAATCCCTAGAAAGAGATGCAGAAAACAAGGATCACGAAGTGGTTATTGTCCGCATGTTCAGTGTGGTAGAGAAAAGTAAAAGCATGATAGAGAAGGCAAAGATACAAAAGAGACCAAATGGAAACCCCTAGACTTTAGAATTCATAATGCAGCATAATTATAAGTATCCTGAGCTCATTTAAATGATATGCTTAAAGCCACATAGGAAGTTTACAGTTAACTCACGGGCACACCTGTAACTACGCGCCTGGCCCGTTCTGAAGACCACCGCCCAGTATATGCTGCCTCTCAAGATGACGACTGCGAAGGGGTGGGGAACGCGAGACCGCCAGAGGGTCATGCTCCGAGCGCTTATTAGACAATGTAGGAGAAATGAGCACTGCGCACCCCAAGGCATTTTCTCTGATCGGGCATCTCTCGTGGCGACTGAAGGAAAATGTGCCCGCCCTGTGCACAGCACGGACTCCTTTGTTTCCACTCGTGTTTCTCATGGGCGCTCAAACATGCTGCACTGTCCCATCTCGACGGTGCTCGCTCCCTCCCGCTCTCTCCCCCGTATCTCTTGCTCTCGCTCTTTCCAGCTCTCCAGCTGTATTTCCCTCCCCCCTTCCAAATTTCCTCCCTTGCCATTGTGACCAAGTCACCTGTCACCTGGGCTTCTATACTATTCACCTACTATTCTCGAGTCCAAATTTGAGTCCCCAAAGCTCATTTTCCAGAGCTTCAAGCTGATTCATTCCGTAGGAAATCAGATCGTGCCCCCAAACCTCCCGCCCTTACGCGCTCTCAGCGGCTTCCAGTTGCTCTTAGAATGCAATTCAAACTCTCAGCCGAGGTCCGTAAAGGCCACGGATCTGGTCCTAGCTCCCTTCTCAGCATCGTCTCCAAGAACGTCCTCACTCCATCTCTTCGTCAGGACCCGCTTTCCACAACTTAAAATCAAACACCTGCTGTTCTGTCTGGACGTGGCTCTTCCTTATCTTCGTACACCAGCCCCTTTCCATCGCGACACGTGAATGATTATTTTTACTAGTCACAGATTGATTTTGCCGGCTAACACAGGAAACCTGCTGTGAATCAGGTGCTGATTCTAAGAACTATATATTGATACGAATGTATTCATTTTAAATTGTATTGATTAGTTATTTATAATTTAATTCCAATGATAACCTATGAAGTAGTACTATCCTTACCCCATTTTACACGTGAGGAAACTGAGCAGAGACAGATTTTCTTAAAGCAAAGTAATCTGCCTGTGGTTTCAGCATCTAATGGGGCAAGCCGGGATTCTGAGGCAAGAAATCAGGTTTCAGAGCCTTTGTTCTTAACCGAGCCTCTCGATGATACTTTTATATTTGTTATTTGAAATGTTTCTATGATTACATAATGCATAATGGAAGTGTGTTTTCGAAAGTATTATTCAATGAAATGTACACAAAGATTTCATTTTTTCTGATCAAATTTTATTCTTTTAAGTGTTCTTAAAATACTTGCACGAGGAAAATTTAAAAATCAAAGCAAGCTAAAAAAAACTCACATGTGTGGAATGGGACTTAATTATTTTGTAAGAACAGTAGGAGTATTTTTTATAAGACTGGTAAAAAAAAATTACATTTGACTTTGTTTTCTTCAGTCTGAAAGCTAATTACTTGGAAGAAAATGAAGCAAGCTCAATCTTTATTAACTCGAGTGTGAAATAAGTCTGTGAGAGATGCCAGGAAACATTTATTCTCCTTGTTAAAACTTATACTCTTCTATGCTCTCAGCAGTCTTATCCAAAACATCCTGCATTATAGTACTTATTTGGTGAATATTAAAGAAAATTTAGAGATGTCCCCATTTTGACAAAAATGGCGGGGGGGAGGAAGGAGTATAATTCTTTCCTTTGGAATGCGATCTATTTACATGAAGCACCTAAGAATATTTGCTATACAGAGCTTTTGACTGAATAATTGCATACGCTAGTTAATATAGCAAATAAGTTTCTTGGTAAATACTAGCAATTGTTGAATTTGACTCTATAGAATTTCTTTTAGAGTTTTCTATATTCTAGTACATTTATTTCAAATTTCCCAAGAAGAATAGTTCCATTAAGATAATTATGTCGATAATGAAATAATAATTTCAGTAAAATAATTTGTATAGTGCTTTTTATTTTGCCAAAGTCAGAGATCACCTATCAGGAGCTCGTCACATATCCTTGCAACAGACTTCCTTAGTAGATATTTTTGCTTGATTGTAAATAAGAGTCTTCTCAGTTCTGGTTCATGAGCCAAATTTTCCATCCCAGAACCAAAAATGAGTACAACGTCATGTTCATTATCAAGGAGAAAAGTTGGGTGTTGACATTGACTGAGATGTTATTTGTTAAAATTGTTTTCCCTCAAACGCCACTGTTCAATAATGTTCACGATTTATATAGGAAAGTTCAATAATGCTGCTGCTTCTTTAAGATTTTGACTTATACACAGACAAATGAGATATAGGTTTTCTATCAGAACTGTTATATTTTAGAGTATTATGTTTTAGTTTCCAGAAGGCGCTATCGATTTGTTCCTTTGTACAGCAGTTATGGAAATTCACACAAGGGAGGAATTTCTCAGAAAAGCAAACATAAACCCAAATTGCTTTTCATATAGAAAGATGGTCCTTTCCTAGTAATCTCATGCTAGCGCGATATGCTTTAGTTGAAACTGTACCTTACGTGAATTAAGTTCACTTTATATGCACATTACAACTCCATCTTCAGCCAGCTGAATTGGCCAGCCACCCCTAAGACAGATTTAGCAAATAAAAATATAGGATTTCCAGTTAAATTTGAATTTCAGATAAACAACAAATAATTGCTTAGTACAAGTATGTCACACGTACTATTTGGGACATATTTATGCTATAAAAGTTTGTTAGATTTCACTGGGTATTCTCTATCTGCCTGACAACCCATCCCTATGCCAGAACACTTCCTTGTATTGACCCTGGAGATATATGCAACCAAATATCTTCCTTTATTTGATTATTAATTTAATGATCTTGTGATTAGAATAGTTTTACTGGCATGCTTATGGTGGTTCAGTTATACCGCAGTTATCTGTCTTGTAAAATAACGATTTTCATTTGTAGACTTTAAAAATAGTGCCCATCTGCGTGTCAACTTGAAAATCGTAACTAAAAATGTTGTTTCCTATTCAGGTGGTAGGGTTTTAGACAGATGAACCTGGTGGTAGACATTATTTTATGAAAATAACATATATTTTCCAGTGCAGAATATTGGCAGGGTCAGCTACTGTCCCATGAAAGACCTTTGCTTTAACTGTACGCAGTTATGTGAGTATTGATCTCTCTCTATTGGTATGAAATCTATTCTTAGATTTTGGATCAAACTGCAAACTTTAGTACTTCTTTCAGGAGCCACGCTTTCTCTACCCCTGAAGTGTCTAGAAGGATCCTCTGTCGCTAGAGCAGGGTTTTAAACGGTCCCCGTGCAGCCTAAACATGGCACCACTGGGTCACACTTACTGAAGTGCGTGTCCACACGGCCTTACGGGCCCATCCCAGCAGAGCCTTGTCAGTTAAAATCTTTACATCCCAAAAATGTTTTCTTTCCCCCTATACGATGCCAGTTCGGCTCTCCAGCCCTGAAGCCTGACCATGTCTTCAGAGTGAATTGACAGAATTCAAAGGGTACAGCATTTTAAAAAATATGTATTGTCTCAGAGGATTAATAACTCGGTATATACTTCTCCTGAGACTTACAATTAAATTCTGTTCCACAGGATTCTTTGCATTCTGCCAAAAATATAGGATGGCTTATAGCGGATATATTATGTAACAAAACCAAACATATTTAAGGCCTTCAAGTTTTTTATGTTTGCTGTGTTTTCTAAACACAATGTCATTAGATTTTTCACAGAATTTCCCACACGAATATTTCTGTCTAGGTGGCATCTGGAACCACAATTACTTTTTCGTAATTGATAAAGCTTAATAAATCAAGTCAACAACTTGTCCAGATTTCTTTAATACTTCGTCAGTGCAAACGCTTCAAGGGTAGAATATAACTGTAGTTGTTTTAAACAGAATTAGCTACTTTATTTTTATCACCTATTGGAACAAACACTGAGTACCTGTCAGATATTTCCAATGACAGTAATTTGAAAACAGAGTTACGTACACACTCACGCTGTGGGACGAACTGTGGCAAGTTCTCGTTGACAGCTCTATGGTTTGAAGTTAAGATGCTCTATAACTTTCCCAGTAATTTTCCGTTAAGTAGTGTAACAAACTCGGCATTTGTTTATCTTCCAGACGAAATGAACGATCATCAGGGTACCCTGTCCTACATCTTGATCAACCCATCTCCAGACACCAGACTAGAGCTGAACGACGTTGTGTAAGTTGACCTCAAACTTCACCCGAGGCACCGATTCGTAGAAAATCACTAATTTATGATTATACGTTTATCTCCACCATGATAGCCTACCCACCCCCTTAGGATTCTTGTGATATAAATGTATGAGTCTAAGTTTTGTGTTCAATTAACAAATGCATTTTATGTATTGTTGCGTGTAATCCTATTTTTTAAAAGCATTATAGGATTACAGAGGAATAAAAGAAAAAAACAGCAGCACGAATTTTGTATTCCGTGAGCTAATATATCTTTGGAGAAATAAGAGAAAATATGTAGAATAATAAGGGAACAACCTAATTCTAAAGACCTTAGATTTCTCACCAGCCAAAGTTAATAAGTCAAAACACTTATTAGCTAAAGGTCTACGGCAGTAAATAGGATTCATCAAACACTACGCCTTCTACATGGACAATGCACTGGTGTTGCCTTAAAAGCGTAGCAGAGATTAAGACTTTTCTCCTGATTTCAAAGTGCTTTCATTCTCATTTACAAAACTATGATTTAAGCATAAAACATTTAAGAGCAATATATAACATGATTTTGTCACTAATGAATTAATGGATTATACTCAGGCCTTTTATGTTTTTCTAAAAAAATCACTCTCAAAAGTTCATTTTAAATGAAGAGGCCATGGTTATTTGATTCAAAGAACAGTAAGTCACTAGACAATATGGTGTTAACAAAGCTTATTGCTCCTGTTAGTTTTCCCTACTGGTCTACAGTGCCGTTGATATTTAAAGTAATTACAAAAGCAGTGAGCACAGATGACAAAGTCCAGTTAAGAGATCCGGGACACTCGCATCCACTTTTATTTGGTCAAAGAAAATAGACTGCCTAAAATTGCCTTTTCTCGTTTTCGTTAAGGAAGATATTGTACGAATATTTTTCCTTTATTTTTTAAGAGGAAAAATACCATCTTCATTAGCGCTCTCACTTTTAAGTTAGCTTCTCTGTTCATTTGCTGTATCTTCTAAAATTATAAAACTATGAATACTAATTTCATTTGCACCTGAAACAAGACTTTCTAGAATGCTGCATTACACATATTTACTTTTCTTCTCTCCCATCCTTCCCCCACCCCACAAAAACAAAACGAAACGAAACAAAAAACCTTCGGTGGCTTCCTGTTGCCTTTGGAACAGAAATTAATCCTGGAACTCAAAGTCCCGCATTAATTATTTCCTACTTTTCTTCCTGAATTTACCTGGTCTAAGCAGCCTGTTAAAGTCAAACTCGTTTTCTAAACACGTCAGGAGCATCCCTCATCTGTCGCTCCTGTCACTCCTCAGACTGCCTTTCTGTTCCTCTCTATTAAGCCTGGACAGAGAAGCTGAAGCTGGCATCCTGAACAAAGTGTTCCCTAATTCTTTCTCCTGTTCTTTCTCTCTGATGTGATGTTAGGAATTTATTTTTTCTTCTTTATGTCTGCCTCATAAATTAAACCCTACGATCTTCTGCAGGACAGGGGGCAGGGTGACTTTTTGTATTCCCAGGTCCTGGCACAATATTCAGAGGTGCTCAGGAAATGCACGTTTATATCGTTTCACAGTCTGAAGTAAAACAACTCTCTTAAATTCTAACATTGAAGAGATGTTTGAGTTTAGCATATGAACATGTGCCTATGTATTAGTAGAATGAATTAAAAATTATTGTTTATACTATTGTATAATTCTCATTATAGCATAACCTGAATTTTAGATGATAAATTTCCAGATAATTAAAATATCTGTGTATAATATTCTCTACGTTTAATAAATCCTTGATTTTATAGAATCATAGAATATTTAAATTAAAAATATAGAAATTATTTAGATCAAGTTTATTTATAAATGACAAAAATAAGATTAAGAGCAGTTAATAGAAGAATCACGGCTAGGATGTAGGTCTCCTTGATAGAAAAATAGCCAATGCAAGGGCTAATTAATCAACAAAATAACTAAAATAAATCATGAATCTTTGACAAACTGAAGGTAGTGAAATGGAACATAACTGAATATAACGATTCTTGATTTATCAGCATTCGTCAATATAACCTTCTTAGGTATAGAAATAATACATGCCCTCAGCTATAAAAAATGATGAAAAATTGCCATTTGAGACAATGTAAATGGATCTTGAGAGTATCATGCTAGGTGAAATAAGTCAGACGGAAAAGGACAAAAACCATATGATTTCATTGATATGTGGGATATAAAACACAAACAACAGACGAACAAGACAAACTCTTAGACACAGACACAGTATGGTGGTTAGCAGAGGGGACAGAGGGTGGAGGGAGGATGAAGAGGGTCAAGTATATGGTGGCAGAAGGGGACTGGACTGCGTGGTGAGCACATAGTACCATATAGAAGCATATTATAGAACTGTACGCCTCAAACTTATATAATTATCAACCCATGTCACCCCAGTAAATTTAATTCAATGAAAAATTAAAATTAAAAAAATACAAGCCCTGCAAAATTTTACAGGCCAACTAAACTGATTCCTTCTGATGATGTTATCAGTAGAGACACAGCTTAGATAACCTGAAAACCCATCAGAGGTGAAGTAGCAACCTCAAGTGTCGGTGTGAATTAGTTGTGCGTTTATTGACCATTACAGCTATTTGCTTTGTTTTCTTTTATCAGGTACTTAATCCGACCAGATCCTCTGGCGTATCTCCCAAACAATGAACCCAGTCACAAAAACAGCATCCAGGCTACTGGTCAAGAGTCTCGTGAGGAAACGCAGCTTTGATAATGAGAAAATCAGAGACTTCTTTTTTCTTACGAGGATCTTGCTCGAAAGAACTCTACATCTTAGGGGAAAAAGTGTTGCTGGCATAAAATAAACTAGATTGGAATGTATTTAATTCTCACATGTTAAAAAAAAATGTATTCTCTTAGAAGTATAGATTATTTTGAAATTCCACATACTGCTTATTGGTATTCCTATTAATATTTGAAAGACATCAATGAAATGATTTTGAAAAACTATATTAAAACACAAAATTTGAAATCTGATATTTGATCGTTTGACAATAATCCAAATGGTATGAAGCCAATTTTAAAAAGTATTAGGGTTTTGTGAAAGTGACCTGAAAATCCAGCTGTGTTTGGGGCATCACAAGGGACACAGAAGATCGCCACTCCTCTTAAAAAGTAAATGTGTCACATTATGTTCTTTATAAAATCGAGATCATAAATGTCTAGTCTTCTCTATCCAGAGATTAACGAACAAACTTGTCGGCTGACATTTTTGTAAGAATCATAGTTTAGAATGTAAATCTTTAAGTTATTTTAACCTGTTTCTGTTGCCTTTTCATGTGGGATCATATTTATTTCAGCATGTTTCATTACACTGAAGAAAGCAAACAAAAAGAAATATCAAGTACCCGAACTTTTTGCTAACTTTATGTCTGACACAGAGCGTACGCCAAAAAAAAGTGCACTAAAAAGCAAATATTGATTGTCCTCCCAAAAGAATGCCTAACATAGATAAAATATTTAAAACACATTTGTTGACTTAATTTAGTTTAAGAATTGAAACATTAACTGAAACATGCCGTAATGCTTTTATTAGGCTCTTGAGTTTTAACATTTTTGATATATCTATCTATATAGATGATTTCATTAGAAAGATACTTTAAAAATCAAAGAAGCAAAATAATATCTCTTGTGGATTACAAAGACATACTGAAACATTGAAAGTCCTCCTTTATGCTTTTGGAACTGAAATAACTATACAAACAAAAATGGTATGTCAACACATTTTATTTAATTTTGAAAAATTATCTATAGGAACCATGTTTTAATATTGTGAGGAAAAGGTATATAATAAGGATAGGTAGTTCTGCCTTGAAATTTAATATAAATCATGCAGAATTAGACAGTTATAAATTCAATATAAATTGACCCTTGGTGACACCAATACTTTGGTCTGTACTTTTTTTATTCCTTCAGAAACAGAGTGGAAAGCACAAAAGCATAACTCGCTAGGTAGCTGGAAGGTGTTTAGGTATTCCCATGAAAGAGACATTGGTAAATTTTAAGATATTTTTCTTGTAATTTTTGTATTTTTTAAATTTTTTAATTTGACATTGAGTTTCAATTCAACAGAATATAGGACTTATAAGATTGGAAAGAAATATTTTATCCTTTTTTTCATAAAGCAGATACATTGAAAGGAAAATAGAAAGATTAAAAGACAGATTTTAAAAAGTCTAATAGTACCCAAATGATTCTGTAGAAATAAAAATGTAAAACATAAAATGTAAAATTATAGATGATAGCCATTGTGTAATTGGTTTAGAGAATATAAAATGCCTATTTGTTGTCGTTCCTGTTTTTTAGTAATTTCACATTATTCTCATTTTGGAGTAACGAAAACCCTAAGAATTTCCCCCCAAAACAAGGAGAGCCTGTCTTTAATTTTCTTTAATCAGACAGAAATGCAGAATTTATAACAAGTTACCCAAAATTGGAAGTATACCTTACAACAAATATCGTATGCGTAGGTGTGTGTATGTTATAAAAACATGGGAAATATATTTGATAAACACAAACATTAACATGTAAAGTATTCGGACTTAAGGCAGAATCAAACTCACCTGTAACGAGGGTTACAGTGAAGGTAACGAACCCGTTTTACGTCCGCTCATCAGTAGTCAAGTACGATGTCTGAGTTGCCATTTCTTTACTTCGTCGCAGTTATTTTTAGGAATAAATGTAAGATTTTGTGACTCCTCAATTTCCTCACAAGATCTCGAGTTTAGTATTTTTGCATTATGACCATTATCAAGACTAGGATTTTCAGTTAGGACGTGACTATATTTCCTATGAAACTAAATACCGTTTCACAAATTTTACAATATTTTTGACTATGAACATTAGCCCAAATTTAATATTTGATGCAGTTCGTATCGGCTTGCTGTAGTAATGACAGTTTATTAGTCTTTCTGTTATTTAAAGAATAAAAACATGCTTATAAAAGCCTTTTAACAAACTGTTGCCTTTTTAAAACACTTAACTTGCACATGAAAATAAAACATGAGTCAATTATAGTCCTTGTAACCGTATGGGGACTAGTTCTCTTTATTGTATATGTACCATTTTGCTACCAGTTACACTGAATTGCTTTAAAATAAATAATAAAATTATTTCTGATGATGAAGCTCTTGGTGTTTTTTTGAGGGGGAGGGACAAAACGTTAACTGTTTAGACAAATTGTTTTGAAACTACAGAATTCATTTTTCGCTTTTATATTTCAAAATCAAAATAAACATGAAGGTGCCCTCCTCGAAATCAATAGTCGTGTACACACTGTTACTGGGGTTACTTCTTAACTTAGCAGATTCTGAATAACCACGTGACAGGAGAAAAGGCGGGAGGAAGGGACCGGGAAGGGTGGAGGTGGAGAGAGTAAATGCACAAGGGAAAAGTACAAATCCTATTAACCCGTCCGATATCGGCGGCAGAAGGAGATTTGACTTTGGGTGATGAACGCACAACGTATTAAAATATGAATGATGTACTGTAGAACTGTACACTTGAAACCGATATAGTTTTATTAACCAATATCACCGCAATAAATTTCATAAAAATAATACTAAGAGAGAAATAGTCAGCATAGGATTAAATACCTAGAATTGAACGAAGGAGGCGAAACAGCCATATATTGAAAACTTCTGGACGTTAGTGAAAGAAACTGAAGACACAAATAAACGGAAGGATATTTCATGATCACTGATCAGAAGAATCAATATCGTTAAAATGTCCATGCCAGCTAAAGTAAACTACAGATTCAATGCTATCCCCATCAAAATGTCAATGCCATTTTTCAAAGAAATAGAAAAAATACTAAATTTTGCGTAGAACCATAAAAAACCCTGAATGCCAATAGCAATCTTGACAGAACAAAGCTGGAGGCATCGGGCAACCTGGTTTTAACCGTATTCCAAAGCTACAGTCATCGAAACAGCATGGTTCTGGCATTAAAACAGACACAGAGATCAATGGGATGGAACGGAGCGCCCAGAAACGAGCCCACGCGTTACGGTCAAATAATTTACAACGAAGAAGCAAAGAAAACACAGCGGGGAAAGCACCGTCTCTTCAATACGCGGCGGTGGGAAAACGGACCAGGCACGTGCAAAAAAATCAAACGCAACCACGTTCATGTACAAAAACGAACTCCAAAGGGATTCAAGTGTAGCATCCAGACCTGAACAGAAGACCCGAAACCATCACACTTCCAGACGGAAACACAGGTAGCGATCCCTTTGACGTAGGTCTCGGTGATAATTTTTTGGATCTGACACCAAAAGCAAGACCAAAAAGAAGTGGGACTAGATCAAACCACAAAGCTTCTGCACAGCAAAGAAAACCGTCAACATGGCTAATGCCTAAAATACAAAAGGCGGCTCGTGCAACTCCATAGCGAGAAACCAGTCTAATGAAAACACGGCAGAGGACCTGGAAAGACATGTTTTCAAAGAGGACATACAGACAGCCAGCATCGGTTCGTTAACCGACGGAATGTGCGCACATCTGACTCCAGCCAGAAGGACCACCGGCCCGCTCCCCACGTCAGGGATCATGTCCGCGGCTCAGTTCACAGTGCCCGGTGGCCCAAGCTGCACCGACAGCGTCCCCAGATAATTCGACCCTCCCTCATTGGTCCCCGACCCGCTTTTTGGTACCGATAGCCTGTCTAACCCTGAGTGTCCTTCTGGACGCCCTGCCACCCCGCACTCATATCGACGAGCCACCCATCCACCCTCCTGCACCCACCTAGAGAGTCTCAGCGTTCAGGAACCCTTGGCACCTTCTCAGAGTCATACCAAATGTCATGTACACAGAGCATCCTTTCTTGATGCAGCAATTAAAATAATACGTTTTTCTCTTTTTAAAAAGTTTTTGCTTGTATTATCTATGCCTTCCATGTTTTCTCCTGACTCAGTGAGATGCTCCTTGAGAACAGTCGGCTCACTTCAAGAGGTTTTACGGAAGGAACAAGGCACAGAGTGACCCTCTTCTGATGGCGTGATTCTGTACTCACCGGAGGAGGCTGGCTCGGAGTCCGGGCGGTGGCAGGTGTGCCCAGGGCTGCAGACAGCCATCGTCAGCTGGAAAAGGCGGAGTCTGGATTCCCCTATGATGGGGGAGAGCAGAAGACCCAATCAGTGGATCATGCAGAAGAAGCATCCCGTCTCCCCACTGGATTCGAGAGATTCCTGAATCTCTTATACGAAAACAGTGGGGTTAGTCATACCGTCAGCTGCTGCTGGTGGGAAAAAACCTTAATACATTGTGTGAGGGGTGGTATTTGCAGTTTCTATCCACATTTTAAATATTTCTTTTCTCTCCCACTATTTCAACAGGAATATATTCTATAGAAACAGACCTTCTGTGTGCCAGATTTTCAAACGTCGTTCAGAGACCGTTTAGTGCGCGTCAGTAGAAGAATGTCCAAAACATCTATAGAATGTCATCTGGCCTTTAATAGTGTTTGTGCGTTGACATTTCAGGTGATTACCAGTGCATTTCAGGTTATTTTAACCACCTCATCTCCTCACTTCTTAATGGCCCCTCCGACTCTTTCCTTGACTTCCTTGGAACCCTCTCCTGAATTTCCAGCCCTCTTCCAAATTTTCCAGTGGTGTTCAGCTGTGCTTTTGTTGAGACACTTACTCTTGAACTGTCTTCTGGTTTTGTAACCCAGTCTCTGGCTGCATTCAATCACGTCTTAATTTCTTACGTCCTTAATTTTAGTTCTTGACTTTAAAAACACAAATAATAGCTTGAAGAAAAATATGCAAGAACAGCTTCCCAACTAATGGGAAGACAATTT
>NW_006439191.1:9324823-9330193 GCF_000325575.1 Pteropus alecto | reverse complement strand
CGACTCCCGGAGACGACGTCGTCGCGTGGCGACGTCCCCGACATGTGCTGCTAATATTCCGGGGTCTCCACGCGCAGCCGGCACTGATCACGCTGCACACGGGCCCCGTTAGGGTCACAAGCAAGAATGCCACGAACGGGGTCACTCCCTTCTCGACCTCGCATGTGCTGATGACTGCTTACGGTTCACGGCCCAAACGGAAACCCCGTTCTCACACGCACACACTCACACACATGCACACGCACACACGCATGCACACACACACTCACACACTCACACACACACACGCACTCGCACACACTCGCACACACACACTCACACACACTCACACACTCATACACATGCACGCACTCACACTCACACAAACATGCACACACTCGCTCACACACACTCACACACTCACACACACGCACTCGCACGCACTCACACACTCATACACAAACACGCACACACACGCACACGCGCACACATGCACACACTCACACACGCACTCACACACTCATACACACGCACTCGCACTCACGCGCACTCACACACACATGCACACACGCACTCGCACGCACTCACGTACACACACTCATACACACACATGTGCACTCACACGCACACACTCACACTCACACACGTCTGGCCAGCATTCGTCCGTTCCCCTACGCAGCACTGGGACGCAGTTCATGGAGAAACGCCAAGAAATAAGGGGGTGAAAGGCTGTGTTCCGACCACGGAGGGCGGGGGTGAGGGCAGACGTCCACTCTGAGCCTGGACCGCTAAAGGGGGGCCCAGGACGAGCCTGCCCAGGGGCGCCCCACCCTGGCCTAAGCACGCGGAGGAAAGCGGGGTGAGGTGGGGGGTCCTTATCCATATTCTGATAACCTCGGGGACTCCAGGAGTATCTGGGGGGCAGTGAGTGACCAGCGGCAACGTCGCTAGACATGGGGGTCCCCACAAGTCCACATGCCCGGGGGTGTGCTCGGCTCCCCCTTTGCCTCCCTCGGCTCTGGGGAAATACCTACTTTGCTGAGTTCATGGTGTCCGAGCCTGTTGTCCCCAACATTCCTCGTCCTCCCAAAGGCGCCCCCAGACCGGCACGTGTGGCCCGTCACCCGGAGGGAGAAGGCCCGGCGTGGCCCTGCAGACGAACACGCTGGAGCGCGATGGCGGCTCCCGCGTTGACGGACACCTGGCATCACGTGATCGCAGCTGCGGCTCCCGCGTTGACTGACACCTGGCATCACGTGATCACAGTTGCGCCTCCCGCCTGACCATCTGCTCTAATTGTTCTCATCCGGCTTGGCTGCGTGGGCTGCGTGGGCTGCGTGGGCTGCGTGGGCAGCTGAGGCCTGTCCTGCCCCGAGCAAGATGACCTCTTAGGAGCTGCTGGGCGCCTGGAAATTGCTCGAAGGTTAGACAGATTCAGTTCAACATTCCACGTGGAAAACTGAATAAAGCCAACATGAAAACTGATGAACTGCAAATCCACTCTCGCCTATGGCCAGCCTCTCTCTGCCCAATCGCCTGCCTGATGACCAGGGACTTGGGGGTTTAGGGATATTTCTGGAGGAAGCGCGGCTAGTCGTGCGGGCCTTCTTGATTAGGCTGATTTGCAAATGGACCAGAGTGGCAAGTGGATCCCAGCTACCGTGCTCTGGGCCATGGTCCTTTATCAAGTTCCCTGCCAGATACTGAGCCCCCAGGAACAGACAGATAGTGCAAACAGACAGAGACCCGTGGCTCCTAGAGGCAGACCAGCGGACGTATGAAGGTCTCTACTCTCTCACCCAAGCTGGACCTACCCTGAACCTTTGTGACCTGCGGAATTACATACAGTCCTACGAAAGTGTCTCATCCCCAAAGCATCTCAGGCCCAGTAGATGGCAGTTCGGCTGCTGTCCCTCTGGCCATTTATCCTCATCATGCCAGATGCAACACCCTCTGGTTCTGGACCTTGAGGACAGAGAGGATGAGAAGCTGTTCATGTCACCTTCCCCAGGCCACCACCTAGCATAGTGTCCCAGCTCTGCTCAGTCTCTTCCTGCTCAGATAATAGCAAACGTCCCCGCGTCTCCAGTTCTCTCTTCTCGGCTGGTCCTGGGGCCTCTGTTCTGCTCGGGGAAAGACGGTGTTGTGTGGGGCCTGAGCCTGTCACAGGAGCATGGAGGGGACATGCTTTTATGTGGCATCGGAAGCCATTCAGAGAAGAAAGGTGGGTGTCCGATGGTCACGTTCATTCTCTCCCACTCTCGACATCCACAGGAAAAGTCAGATACATGGCAGCCCCAGAATAAAAAGGTCAGCGTTGGGGTCATCTAACTGCCTCGGTGGCCTTCTGCCCCCCATGTGCCTCCCCTGCTTGTCATTTCTGAGTGTGGGGACTCACAGTCTTTAAACTTCATTTGATAAAAGCATTTCCTTGAAATATAGCACCCCGCAGTGTCTGTACGCTGTGCTCCGAAGACCAGGGGCCTCTGCGTGGTCACTGTCGGGTGCTCAGGGAACTTGAAGAGGAATAGCAGAGCCTCACGGAGACAGCTTCGATCGGCCATTCTGCATACCGGATCTCGGGGGATTTATGCCAGGGCAAATCCAGCGTGACACTAACATCCCCAGACTCCGCCCACTTCTCCCCCATCCCGGCATGGTCCTGGAACTGTCCGTGTCTCTGAGTTGGGGTGCTGGGGGGATTGGGAGGAGTGGGGCTCCCAGAGCCGGGCCCCCAGATGAGGACACAGACTGCAGTGGGGATCTGACCACCACAGGCAGGTCAGAAACAAGCCCCTTCGTTCTGGAACCGAGGCTTCATGAGTTCCTCCAACATGGCCTTGACCTTTGGTGACCTCACTGTGCTGTGAGTTACTGTCCACCATAATCCCCAAAGAGCTTTTGAGATTCCCGCGCAAGGCAATTGTTGATGCTACCACTGGGTGGCAGCATTCTCCCGTCGTTGGTGAGCTTCCTGGCGGGGACAACCAGGTGGCTCTGCGATCAAATGGCACCGAGCCAAGGCGGAGCCACACAATCCCCAGGAACCGAAGGGGAAACACCCACAACAGACAGGAGCTAAGCGACGCCTCTGAGTCCCGTTTCTGCTCCCGTCAGCTCGATGGCTCAGGAGATGCACACTTAGCTGAGAGGCGTGAAGGCTGAAAGTGTCTCTGGGCGGTGAGGAAGTAGCCGGTGACCTGTGGGGACAGTCCTCATGTTAAGGGTGGAAAGTTTTCAAGTGCGCCAACTAGCTAAGTCAGCTACAGGGAAGAAATATCTTTAGATACCAGAAGTTGTCCTACTTGCTTGCGTGTGGTTTAGCAGGTGTATTGTATAAGATATGAAGATGGCCAAGGTCTGCTTCTGTGATCCATTTACTTGTTAATTAAGGGTGTCGTTCCAGGCAAAGATATGCTAACAGCTAACTTCCGCTTCTGTGATCTGCCGGCTTGTTGAGGAGACCACCAGGATCTGGCCTTAAGCTTTATCAGCTGCCTCCTCTGGAAGCTCAGGGCTGATCTCCTCCAGCCCTGCGTGGTAGAGAGTCAGTCGCCGGCCAGCTAATAAAGGCTCATAATTAATCTCAATTGGCTCCGTGGGTCTCAGAATCGTTCGCGCCATAACAGTCACTCCCGCTGTGGGAGGCTCTGCACCAGGAGCGCCTGGCCAGCTCACTCGGGTAGCTTCTGTCTGGAATGCCTTTGTCACCGTCTTTGTCACAGGAGGCTCACAGTGCTTTCTATAGGACCAGGTCCCCTCTGCACCCCCAGAAGCGGAGGTCTCTTGGGATGGCACTTCCAGAGATTCCCCAGGACCTGCCATTCTTAAAAATGGAACACACCTGGGACACACCTGGCTCACTCCAGTGGCCGAGGTCACACCGCAGACTCACTGCACTAGGGTCCCTGGGTGGGGCCCGGGCCTGGGTGTTCTGCCAGGCATCTGGGGACTCTGACGAGCCCCAGGGTGTGGCCTCACTGCTCTGGGTGCTCCTCCACATAGCAGCCAGAGGACCTTTGCAACCACAAACCCAAGTCTGTCGCCCTCCAGCTTACAATCTTTAAATGGGACCTTACTGAGTTTAGGATAAAATTTGGAATCTGTACCTTGGCTTCTGAGGCTGCTCCTGAGACGCATCCACGGCACCCGCCAGCCTCGAGCACCTGCCCACCCTGGGGGGTGAAGGTGGACCGGGGGGGCAGGTGGCTAAGGCAGGGAGGGCATCGGAGGCAAAGGGCACAAACTCACGACATGCCAGGCCTTTGGGAGTGAATCAACACGGAACTCAGAGGGCGCGCCCAGCATCACAACACCTGTCACGCTATTTAAAGTTGTTCCTGGTGGCTGGTCCTCCCCACGCGTCCGGGATGACCCTGAGAGCAGGGGTCTCACCCTCGGCCGGCGTGTCTGCTTCATCTCTGCTCCCAGTGGTCAGCACA
Source organism: Pteropus alecto (assembly GCF_000325575.1). Taxonomy (NCBI): domain Eukaryota; kingdom Metazoa; phylum Chordata; class Mammalia; order Chiroptera; family Pteropodidae; genus Pteropus; species Pteropus alecto. The sequence continues at coordinate 9,325,772 of NW_006439191.1, read as the reverse complement.
GTGCTTGTCCGGCACATACAAGACACGCGTGTTACAGGAAGAAGGACGGACACAGGGAGGCCGGCTTGGACATGGGCGGGGCTGGAGCGTGCACACACACACACACACACACACACACACACACGCACACACGTCTGCTGTGTGCCTGGGGCGTGGGGGAGCAGGAGGGACGGGAACCGGCATGACCAGCTCCAAGCCAAGAGTTTACGTTTAATCTAAGAACAAAAAGCTGTCATCGAAGGGTTTGGAGCTAGAAGGGACACGGCCAGGTTAGTGTTTTGAAGAAATAACTCTGCTCCAGTGAGGAGGAAAAGTCAGGAAGATACGACCTGAGGGCGGAGGATCGCAGTTAACGGACTTAGTGGTGGTTTTTTTTTTTAGGAACTCAGGCTGAAAGGGATGAGGGCAGAGGAAATAGGGCCCCAACGCACCCCGACTCCAGTCTCGGGATAATAAAGTCGTCCTTGCTGAAGTTTTCCCCAAGGACAGAGAAGAGACGCTTTCTTCTCATCCCAAATAGCAAAGCCCTTCCCGAACCCCGTTTCCACACGCCCCTCCACACCATGCCCCAGAATCTCCATGCGGAATTCTGCTCCCTTCGGCTGTCGGATCCTATTTGCCAGAGGGAAAAGCTCCGTGCTGTCGCGGAACTCTGGGGTCAGTGCCGGGGAGGACTCCTGAGCACCTCGGCAGGGGGACGGGCTGGGTCCCCCTCGCCCCCCACCCCGCGTCTGTCCTCCGGCGGCCATTCTCCTCATCGCCCCCAGGGGGCGCAGCAGGACCACGGCCCTGAGCCTGGGGTGGCGCGCAGGGTCTTCACGTAGGTCAGACTCTGTGCATTAAAAGGATCCAAAAGCGGGTAGTCTCAGGAGAGAGGGTGACCCTCCCACGTGGAAGGGCCGACGCACTGAACTTCCTCAGACAGGAGGGGGTGGCCCTGTCTCCCACA
>NW_006439191.1:9317492-9324766 GCF_000325575.1 Pteropus alecto | reverse complement strand
TCCCCGCTGCCACCCGCAGCTTTCTCCTTTCCCGACACTGGACTGGCTTCGTGGCCTGCCTTGACAGAGGGCAGCAGAAGCGACCCGGCCTTTAAAACACCTGTCAGTTTCCACTGTCTCTTTGGGGGACTCCGGCCACCGTGCTGCCACTAGCAGTGGTGACCGGTCCCTGAATGATCAGACCCTGGCGGGACAGAAGCTTCGCGTCCCCTCCCCTGGCCCCTCTGCAGTGCATGCCTCAGGTCTGCCCTGGCAGGTGCCAGCCCTGCCCTGCCCCGCAGGCCCCTCCTGCTCGGGCCTCGGCTGGCTGCCCTCCAGCCCTTCCGCCCGCTGCGTGCCCAGGTCGGTGCCCGGCTGAGGCCTCCCTCCTTCCTGCTGGCCTGCCCTCCCTGGCCTCGCAGGGCCCAGGCCCCGATGATGCCACGTGCTGGCAGCCAGAGCAGGGAGACGTCTGGACAAGGTCGCGGGCGGCTTTGATGGCCGGAGCCCCCAGGTCTCCTGAAGGCCTCATGACTATGGATCCTGTGTCCTCTCTGTCCCTCACAGCTTTCCCGAAGGATGAGCATTTGGGGAGGGCAAGTCTGAGGGGCGCGTCACCGTGCGTGTCCATCCTATTCTGAGCAGTTACAGACGCTACCGCGTCGGTCTAAGATGACTCTCCGATCTCCGCCCCCTCCCTGCTCCCCCACCCCACCCCTGTGTGGAGCCAGGAAGGCCGGGGACCCTGGAAGGGCAGAGGGACGGCCCGGGTGTGTTTGCTGGAGACGGTGGAATCTGCTGGGACCCCTTCCCCAAAACCCCAAAGAAAAGGGCCCGTCGAACCAGGACCAGACCAGCCTCCTGGGGATGCAGGGGGCCCTTAGGCCGGGCCAGCTGTCCAGGGGCACCTCAGTCCCCCAGATCTGTTGGTCCCACCTCTCCTCCTCCCTGTTCCCCAGCTGTTGTGTCCAGCTCAGCTGTGCGTCTGCATGGCCCCTGCCAGCCACGTCTGTCGCCTTAGGACGAGGACCCCGATACTCAGTTTGGTCTCTGCGGGAATGTTCTCTTATATAACAGTTGCTCGGTCAATGAGCAGTTAAATGAAATAACATGGATTGGAGCTTCGTGGTGTGGAGTCAGTGCGGGAAGGACCGCGACCTTCCCCGAAACCCAGACAGGGGACCCCAGGCCCGAGGCCTCGTCCGCACCAGGCCCCGCTGTGCACGACTGTGACCAGCAGACACTGCATGAAGCAGGAGTGCGTGTGGAAGGCCACGATGACCGCCAGGACCCTCAACTCCAGCCACCCCCGGCTGTGTTGGGGGCAGAACCGGCCACCACTGCCCGCTGTGGGTGCAGAGGGCAGGGAGAGCTTTCTGGAACAGAGCCCATGTCCTGGGCTGCAGTGGCGTCCACTTCCTGGGCCTCCTGTGGTTTCCTTTCATTTCACGGGGGCTATTTTTGGCATTTCCCACTCATTCTCAGCACCGAAAACGAGCCTTGGGAGACCACGAGAAGCGGGGAGGGACGGAGGGGAGCTCCACGCGCCAGCTGCTTCTGGAAGTCGCTGATCTCCACGCAGGAAGGCCGGGCTTTCCTGTTTAGACCGAAGCCACAATAATAATTACATAAACCCAGGATGTGTTAACATCGCCAGGATCACAATGGCTCTGTCTGTGGAAGGCCTGCCGAGCCCGCAGGGCACAGGGTGACAATGCGCCGTCGTGCTCAGATGACGAGCTGCGGTGTTGGGAAGACTGGACCACGGAGGGGCTTCCTGAGGGACGCCCCCGGGTGCCCCGGGCACCCTGCAGGACCGGGAGATGGGCCTCAGGCAGAGGGGAAAGCAGAGAGGAAGGCGGGAGGAGCGTGGGCCCGGGTTCGAGTCCCGCCCCAGCTCGTGCCAGCGCGGGCCCTCGGACCAGCTTCTGGACCCCGAGACAGAGACAACGCTTAAGTCACATGGGTGCGTGGCACCTGCGCCCAGACCCTCAAGCGTTGGAGCCACCTCGAGCCAACCTGCAGAAACACGCGGGCTAGAAGTGCACACGATTTCATCGTGAGCAGAGAATGTCTGGATCAAACGGGGCGAAGGGACCGAGTCTCCAGCAGGAGACGGGGTCTCACGCGGGGCGCTGTGTCCTGGGCCTGAGTCAGCTGTCCCTGCCAGCTGACTGGCTTCGCCCGGCGAGACCCTCAGTCAGCGCTAATAGGTGGCCTCTGCCTGTCCTCAGGTGCCGATAAAGTGCAGTGACGGTCCTCACACAGCCCCATGACAGGTGCTCGATGCGGCTCAGCTCCAGACACGCTGGCTGAGAGCCGCCCCCACTCCAGGCGGTGCGCCGGCCGCGTGCGTGGACACACAAAGGGAACCAGGCGAAGGATGCGAACGGCTCCCCGGAGCCCAGCACCCCCGAGAGCAGCAATGTCCCAGCTCTTCCTCAGCCACGGCGAGCGGCCCCTCGGTGGCGTTTAATAGGGCACTCGTGGGAATCCTGGCTAAATCCCAGAAGGTTCTTCCTGAGTGTGGGGATGGCGTATGGAGATTTCGTGGGTCGTTGCTTCGTTTCAGTTCTTCTAGGACGTTCCGACTCCAACCGGGTTTATGGGAAGAACAGACAGAGAGGGAAACCGAGGCACAGCAGGAGAAAGTCTGTCACGAGCTCACACGAAGGGTTTGCAAGACGCGAGAGCCGGTCCATCTGCCCAGGCGATGCGAGTCAACACGATCCCCTTTCCCGTCACAGCAAGAATGCAAATCCATTCTGCAGGGCCGCCTCGCTTTCCAATCTAGTGACTGTTTTCACTTAACTGTGTCCGATACCTTCGCGAAAGACCATGAAGACATCGAGAGTAACGTTCACCGAACCCAACAAAGTGTGAGCAAAAAAAGAAACGCATGGAAAGGCTAATGGCTGAGCTGCAGATTTTGAACACGCTGCCGATGAGCTAAGCGACTTTTAATGACAGTTGAGTCAATAAGCTGTCGCGTTTAGAACAAGCGTGAACCAGGCGCGCATCTCCCGTTTGCCGACTGCCCGTGGACACGAAGCGTCCACACCCCGGCCCACGTCCACGAACACGCCGCCCCCGAGGCACAGCCGTGTCACCTGCGCCCTGCACAGCCCGTGACCACGCTGTCATGTGCCATCTTCCCAAGACTACAAAAAGCAAACGATCTCTTTCTAAAGAAAGAAGGGGCCGCCCAGGTGGGGTGTGGGGCCAAGGTCACCACTCCAGGGACTGGCTTTCCCCCAGGGTCCCGGTCCCCTCTGGTCACTCAGGCTCCTCACCCCACCCCACCCCCACGACCCCCAAACCAGACGCTGCAGGCCAAAGGCTTCTGTCAACAGACCGGCAGCCTCTCCTAAGTCAGGACGTTTGCTCTCTGTTCACTTCTATTCTGGGAGCTTGGACTCAGCCCTGGAATTTTACAAGCCTGGAAGAAATCAGCCATGCCAGGGCACTCTCCTCTCCCCGTGCCTCCCTGCCCCATGACGCCCCTGTCCTCTGCATCCCCAGGACAGAAGACCCAATGCCCCGTGAGCAGCAGGCAACAGTAGGAAAACCAGCTCCCCCGGCCGGCATCAGCGAGAGATGGGTGAGCAGAGGCTGCAGCGTGCCCAGGAGGAAGCTGGCAGTCTTCAACCCTCCAGAGGGCCCCCAAGGCAGGGAGAGGCTAAATACTTTGTGATTTTCAGTAGCAAAAGTGTCTGGTCTGTGATCTCTCAACTAGAATTTCTGAGACGATCCCTTAGCTGATGTTAAGGCAAAACAGACTGAGATCCTTAGAAAGAGGGCTCCTGACTGTAAAAATTAAACGCTTGCCAACTAGTGTGTGTTTTTTGTCGACGCCGGGAGTTTTGTCCTATTCGCTGTTCTGTGGCCGGTGCGTGGGACAGAGCGCCTGGCCCGGAGCAGGTGCTCCATGAAGAAGGAAGGAAGGAAGAGAGCGCACTCCTGTGACACCATCTCACAGCTGTATGTCCAAGGACCAAAAATGGGATGGCTCTGTGCAAATCGCCCCCTCTACCAGGACCCTGGGCATGAAAGGCGAGCTTCTCCTGCCCGGACACCCCACAGCGCCACCCTCATGCCCGCTTCAGCTCTTCGGACCCCGGCAAGGAAGGACCAGCCCTGCAACGGGGAAAACCCAGGCTGGACACGCAGAAGAGCATCGGTGACCCCCCCGACAGCGGCTGGGCGACACGCCTTTACCTGTCAGGCCCTGTGACCACTTCGAGGACGTCTGATGGCAGAGAAGATCCGCGAGTCAGACATGCAGAAAGCAAGTGTCCTGAGCAAGCTCAGATTCACGATGACGTGCTCTCCGCTTGGCGAGGATCGTAGGGTTTTAGAGCTTGGAGCCGAGCTTCTCGGCCTCGGCGCTTTCGGAATTGGGGGCCAGATGCTTCTTTGTGGTGGGGTATCCTGTGCCTTGCAGGACCACTTGGGGACCTGCCAAGCATAGCTCACAATCAAAGCGTTTTCCCTCTTCCAGCTCTGGCCTGATGCCATTAAACTTTCAAGCGCACCTCACCTGGCTCTGCTTCTGAGCTTAAAGACTATCTTCTATTTGTCACCCAGGTTCCCAAGCAGCTCAGCTATAAGGAAAGAACTGAACAGGCCCCTCAGTGATTATGGGTTACTTCTGGTCTATACATCAGCCTCTGCGAGTCTGGCTAATGTGAGTCTGCCTCCAAGGACAGAGCCATTTTTGGGGTGCTGACAGCAAAGGTTCTGGGCATATGAGCTGACAGCCAGAGCGTGGGATTGTCACATTCCTCCGGAGGAGGCCCCGTGGGCCTTTTTCGAGTTCATCCCTTCTCGTCACTTTGTACCTCCACGAACTGAACACAGTGGCCTCGCGATTGTGAGGAAGTACACAGCACAACAGACCCCCGGGGCGTCCTCATGAAGGCGTGCAGGCGGCCGGGCACTCGCTCCCGAGGGACTGGACCTGCCTGAGTGTCATCTGGACTGTGCCGTGCAGAGCCTCAATAGGTGCTTTTATTTTCCCATGAGCAAAGCGCAGATTAGTGCCTGATTTACAGCTTTAAAAAAGAAGCCTAGAAGGTTGATTAAAAGGAGAAGAGACTTCCAACGACCCAAAAACAGTGCGTCCAGACCATTAACAGTCTCACTGTTTTTGTACTCAATAGGTGTTTTTAATTCGATGACTTCTAATTCTCTGTCTGTTAACTCAATCGAGAGTTTTACGACAATGAACTTGTTCTGAAAAATAAAACGTTAGCCGAAGCCAGAGCCAGAAACAGGTCAATCTGAGCGGGGTGTACAGAGAATTTCCACATTGGCTACGCCTAGACCTGGTCCCTCCACACTCTCGACTGGCATGTCGAAATCCAGGGACAGTAATGTGACGATGACGGTGTCAGATTTTTCTCTTTGTTCCTTTAAGTCTTTTCATTAACTGACTGATAATTTTAGCCAGTTCTTGAACCATAGCCAGACTCTCTAGGTATAAATGATTTTTTAAAATCATCACTTATGGAAATTCTATTTCTTATACAAAATCTTCACTTCTTCTTCCAACACTCGGTACTCTCCCCTTCTCCGTCTCCTCGGGACCCCGGCTCCCCACTGACTCTCTCTCAGCCCACGTCGAATTCACGTCCACGTCACAGATTCTCCGTAAACACATTCAGCAGCGAACACGTTTTATTCGTCTCCGCGTCGACCACTCGATGAACCTGTGTTGCGTAATAACAATTACACTAATTATATTAATAATAAGAAAAAGTCGGGCGCCTCCCAAGCGTTGGGCACGTTGTGTTTATGGTAGTGATCGAACTGAATTCTCAGAACAGTCGAGGGAGGCGGCATCTCTGAAGACGAGGAAATGGAGGGTCAGAGAGGTTAAGTGACTTGCCTGCATCCTCCAGCTGAGAAGCAGCAGAACCTGGTTTAAACCACATACGCTCCGCGCGAAAGCCTGGCTTACCCCGCCACGGAGTCTTACAGCCAACTCTAGGCACGAGGATGAAGCAGCAGGCTGTCTGGAAGGTGCGAGGGGAGGGTCGAGGGTGTGCGCCTTTGGAGGGGAGAATCAGAGGTGTGGGAGTACAGACATTCTCCTGCTTCGAGAAGAGTCCAGATGCATCATAGAACAATAAGATGACAGGCTTCTTCTTGTCTGCAGGCCTCTCAGAACTGCCTGCGGTGGGCCACCCGTGATCCTCTTGGAAGCCACCGAATGGCAGTTTACCTTCGCGGAAGACCACCGTGCACCTGGAGAGGCAGGAGGAACGGAGATGCCCCAGGTGTCACACCGCTGTTCACCCCAGCCTCGTGATAAAGGGCGTCGGCCATCTCCGGGGACCTCAGACAGGAGGGAACTTTGGGTCTTGGGGACCCCTTGTGAAGATAAGAAGAGACTGGCCTATGTGCTGCGCGAGCCTCTAGCTCACTTTAATTCTACGTGGAGTCCCAGCCAAACACCTGGCGCGTGATCCCGGCCCAGGGACAGGCAGCCTCCCAGCTCGCGACACCACTGCAGGGCAAGCCGGGGCCTCTCCCGTATGTCACACGCACCGCACAACAACCCTACAAGTTCACACATGTATTTGTATCCCCATGTTACAGGTGAGGAAAATAAGACCCACAGACTTTCGCAAGGTCACGCGGCTCATATCTGGACACAAATCCTGGTCTACCAGTCACCCCAGCGCTCCTCTGGGACAAAGCAAGGAAGGGCGTGGACTCAGTGTTGGAATTACAAAGGTCGTCTGAGGCCACATCATTCACCGTTTACCATGCGGGAATCCCCTGGGCATTGTGCCCAGAAGCTCCCCCCACAACCACCCTGGCTTAAGTGTTCTAGGCCTGCATGATCATCATCCAACGAGGTCCCTGGCTACATCCAAGACACTAACGCAGTGCTTGGTGGGACCCGACCGGGTGAATTCGACTGCTTTCTCAGTGCAGATAGGATGGGATGTGTGGGGTCACATGCAATTGCTTTACTTCGCTCTAGAGAAAAGCTTTTATTGTCAAAGCGCCTTCTGACCATTATTACGGTGACAAAGACGAGGATGCACAGTGTCGCCACTTCCGCTTAACCGTGCACTCTGAGGTAAGAGACGGAGATGTTTAAAGAATCAGATATGCAGGCGGAAGCCGAACAAAAGATGTGCAAGACTCTGTGCGTGTGCGTGTGCATGTGCGCGCGCATGTGTGCGTGTGTGTGTGTGTGCGTGTGCATGTGCGCATGAAGTATTACATGCCTGTGAAATATTACTCAGCCGGGAAAATATTACTCAACCGGCCTGACACCG
>NW_006439191.1:9300711-9317326 GCF_000325575.1 Pteropus alecto | reverse complement strand
ACACCGAGTTCACTTCCTTCAGATGCATCCCCACAAGCGCAATGGCCAGATCACGTGGTAGCTGTATTTTTAATCTTTTGAGGAACATCCGCACTGTGTTCCGCGGGGTACGTTCCGCACTGTGGCCGCAGGAGGCAGACCGACCTGTGTCCATGTCCGTTCTCGCCGACAGGGTGTGGGTTCCTTCATCACGTCGTCGCCGACACTCGTTACTTCTAGGCTTTGTGGTGATAGCCATTTTCACACATTCACACATCAGCTGCGAGGTGATATCGCATCGTGGTTTCGATGTGCGTTTTCTTGGGCGTTTTTTCATGCGCCTGTTGGCCGTGTGTATGTCATTTTTGGAAAAATGCCTTTTCGGATCTTCCGCCTGTTTTTTCATCGGAGTGTTTTTTTGTTTTTTTGGTTTTTTTTGATGTTGAGTTGTATGAATTCTTTATATCTTTTGGATATTAGCCCCTTCACCGATATAAGATTGGCAAATATCTTCTCTTATTCAATAGGTTGCCTTTTTTATTTCGCTGATCGATCCCTCTGCTGTGCAGAAGCTTTTGAGTTTGATGAAGTCCCACTCATCTGCTTTTGTTTTTGTTGCCTTTACTGTCCCGCGACTAAATTCTAAGGAGAAAGCATGACACGGATCTCCTATAAAAGGCAGTGAGAAATGGAGCGGCTATAGGAGGGGACATTTGAAGTATGACCTGGGGCGACTCGCTTATCTCTCGATTTCCCTCTCTGTAGGGTGAGGGGCTTAGGTCACTTAGGTCAGGTGACTTCCAAGTGCCTTTCATTTCTGACATCGCGAGTCCCGAGTGTGTGAACCGCGGGGTGTGAACGCCCTGAAGGAGACGTGGCCCTGAATTCTCGCCTCTCGGGGTCTCTCAGGGTCTCTCAGGGTCTCTCGGGGTCTCTTTTCTCCGAGCGGCCTGCCGGCCGACACCCCCAGAGCCTCCCAGGCTCAGAGTCAAAGCCCACATGTAACGAGCATAATAACTAGCTGATACCTTCACAGCAGGGCACAAACAAGAGTTGCTGAACAAGGTAGGACACCCCCAACCTGTTGACTGATGGGAGAGAGAGGGGGCTGGGACGGGAAGATAAGCAGTGGCCACGGCCGGCCGCGGGAGGCAGACCGACCTCCGCTTGGTTGGCCGTCCCCGCCCAGCCCCGGTCCCTGTCCCGATCCTGCAGAATGGATCTTCCAGGCGGTGGGCGGAAAAGGACGAACGGTAGGAAGGCACGTGAACAGAAGCAAAGGGGATCACGAGGGAGGGGAGTGTGGTGCCCCCCACCCCCAGTCACTCCTGTCACAAGGCCCAGTGGCAGTGACCACAGGCAGCCTCACTGGGGTTCCACACCCAAGGGCAGGTAGGTAACGGAGGGTGGCTCTGAGCCCAGTGGGTGGCTCCGTCCTGTACCCCAAACGAAACCCTGTGCAGGGCCATCGGCCACTGCCCACATCACGGTCGCTTTCCCTTTGTGCAAAATGAGGCCTCGAGACTCTTCCCAAATGGCCCCGAGCTGCTCCCGGGACCCACACGGGACCCTTCCCGGGCCTGTCTCCCCCAACAGGTGCCCTACAGGCAGCTCTTTGTGGCAGACGGGAACAGAGCGGGCTGGGGGGGCCACGTGTGCGCAGGCGAGCCCCCCGGCAATGCGAGGCAGAGCCAGGCTGGGACGGCGGCCATAGCAAACCGCCACACACCGGGTGGCTTAACGTGGCAGAGATGAATTGTCTCACTGGCTCGGAGGCTAGACGTCCAAGATCAAGGTCACGCTCCCTCTATAGGGGACCCTTCCCGCCTTTCCGTAGATTTTGCCGGTCTTTTGGCAATCTGGCATTCCTTGGCCGGTAGCTGCCGCACGGTGGCCCCCTGTCCTCAGGTGACATTCCTCCATGCCGCTCGGTCTTCTCACGGGCATCTTGTTAGGACACAGGCGTGGAGGCTTAGACGCCCACCCTGTTCCAGTACTTCATCCGAACACAACTGACGACGTGCGATGCCTCAGTTTTCAGAGAAGCAAGGTCACGTGCCGAGGGACTGAGGGTTAGGATGCCATGTGTCTTTTTTGATGGGACACAATTTAATCCATAACACCCGCCAACAAGTTTTTTTGTGTTATGCATTTTTCTATCTTTTTTCACCTGTGTTGCATTTTGACAAACATAAAACGTTCACTTGAGGCAGGAGGCGTCTCCAGTCATCCTGAGACTGAAGGTCAAGTCTGGGCGTCACTGACCTTGCAGCCTGGGATCCACCCCCACCCCCACATCAGGAAACTTTCTTGTTCCCGGGCCCCATTAAATAACCTCTAAAGCACAAGTGTCTGTAAACTGCAGCAGATGTCCTAGATGCCTTCCCTAGGGGCACGAAGTGGGAAGGGGCCCAGGCAAGAGACCAGGCTCTTAGCCTTCCGTCTGCTGCCACACATTTTTTCCAGCCTAGTTCTTAAGAGATTATAAAGACACATCTTACTGGTTCTTCCATTTGTTAATGAGTAAAATGGAGCCTTTGTTCATTTTACTTTTAAAATATATATACTTTAGTTATGTGTGTTCATTGATTTGATTCTAACAGCATCAAAAAAACTGAAAATGACCTAAGTATCCATTATAGGTGACTAGCTAAGAAGGTTGTCGTACATCCGTTGAATGAAATACTATTTAGTCACTGAATAAATGACACTGATCTATATAGAACACTCTACATAGAACACTCTAAGTTGTCATTGAGAGAGAGAAAAACAGGATGGAGAAGACCCTATATTTTGCTGACACCTACATTTTAAAATGTTTTTTATGTATGTATATATACACTTGTTTATTACATTTACACTTGTTTATTATAGATGTGCTTATTTATTACATATTTACTTGGTTATGCATGAAAATGTCTAGAAGAGGACTTTTGTTACAGGTAGTTAGTTATCTGGGTAATGAGACTGAATACCTGTGGGATATTGGAACTGTTTGGTTTTTTAAATGAGAGTACACACTTTTTAACCTAAGGATTTCTGTTCATTTTGTTCGCTTGTTTGTTGAAAGATGAATGGATGACGGGAGAGATCTCAAAAGAGAAAACAGAGCCACCACAACTACGTCGGGGAGTGGCTTCCGTCCCTCGTTCAAGCCGGCAACACATCGTGGGAACTGGTACCAAACGGGACAGTTGTAGTGCGTCTCAGCAGAACCCCCACTGCCTGCGCCCCACCCCGTTCCCCCAGGTCTTTGGCAATAGCTGGACACATCCTATAATCATTCTCCCCACACGGTGCCGAGGCCAGGAGTAAGGACCTGCCCTGCCGCCCAGAACAAGCTCTAAATCCTTAGAGAGCAAACTAAGCACAGGCCCCGTGCTTCTCTGCAGCTCTAAGGACGCATGGGCGTGAAGAACGGTTTGGAGCAGGCTTTGCCCGCCAGTGAGCTCGGGGGTGTCCCATGGCTTGGCGAGCAGGGCGAGCCCTGTTTCCAGTGTACCCTCAGGTGCCTTCCACTCAGCATCCTCTAAATTGTCACGTAGATGGCCGGCACAACGCCTGCCTCCGGGGCAAAGCCACCCTTCGACCTTCTCAAGCTTGATCAGATGCCATAAGACTCATGTGCAAACCGGCAGTTAAAAAAAAGACCACAGCTCCGGGCACGTGGCAGGAAGCGGACGGGGGAGCCCTCTGCGCCCCACCCTGGCTCCCGTGTTGGGCAGAATCTTAAGTTCCCTGTGTCCCCCACCTTACTTCTCTAAGAAGCGCTTCCTAGGAAAAACGCTGTGGAAATAAAATGTCTCTTGTTATTTCCACTCGTGAGATGTTTTAGGGCCGTTTTGGACCATCTCGGCGTCGTCCAGGAGTCGTCCTCCATTTCTTTGCCTCGTCTTCTGCGTCTGATTCATCTGCAAGTCTCAGCGGCTCTGGGTCCGAAGGACTCCCCGGGTGTGGGGGTGCCTCTCTTCCGGTCACGGCCGCCACCCCGGTCACAGTCACCGAGCACCACCTCTATCCCTCACTCTCTCCCCAACAATCGAGTCTCCTACCAATAGCCAAAGCACGCTGTACGATGGCTGAAGACCCCACGCAATTCCAGAGACCACGAGCACACGCCGCCTGTGCAGTGCCGGGGAACGAGGGGACAGTGGCCAGGCAGGGCTAGGGCGAGGCCAGCGAGGCCAGCGAGGCACAGCAGGAGAAGAGGCTCTCGGCCCCGCGGTCTCAGTCCTCTGAGCACGGGACCAGCCCGAGAACGGCGCCTCCCTGAGCTGTGCGCCCTTGAACCTCACTCAGCTCACTCTCAGCCCCACCTGAAGACCTGTCTGGTGCTGTCTGGTGCCTGTGTCCACCGGCCAGGTGTTTACTAAGCACCTTGGATGTCACGGCCCCCTCTGGCTGGGCCGCTGGCCACGCAAAGGCCGTTCTGTGGGTGTCACGGGCCACGCTCAGGCCACGTCCCACAATGATGGCATTTGCACAGGAGGGCTGCCATCTTTTCCATCCTCTCCTGAATCTGGAAATAACTCTGCCCAGTTACAAAAATCTCACAAGCACGGCCACCGAGGGGGTGGCTGGACCGCAGGCTCAGAGGCCTCCAAACCATGTTCGAGAGGAGAGACACCTAGTCGAAAAAGCCACAGAGCAAAATCTGCAATTGCTCCTTTAAAACAAACAAACAAACAAACAAAAAAACACACAAAGACCATGTTTTCGGTCGAAGAAGGTGAACAGCAGGAGTTTTAAGGAAATTGGGTCCAGAGGCCGGAAACGCTGAGCGGGGCTGGTGCTGCTCTGCCCTGGGGCCCAGCAGGGGCCGGAGGGGAAGCTGCCGGGGGCGACGTCCCCCGTCCAGAAGCGATGACACAGGAATGCTCACGCCCAGCCCTCCTTCCCCGGCGCCTCTCTGTCCCCAGAGTTGCTTCTCTGGACAGGGATGAGGCCAAGCCCTGTCCTGGTCCCTCTTCTGTGCGGGGCACAGGCTCCCTGGGCCCGCCCGCCCAGCGCGAATGCCCAGAGGCCGCCTGCTAGAACCCTCCCTGCTCCGTCCTGTCCCAGCCCTGCCTGCCTTGGGGTCTCAGCCCCCTGCCCCCCATTCCCGCGGGGCAGACGGAGAAGGGGGACGGTCCCCATGAGGGAACTGCGACCAGACTGGACGCGGGAAGCCGGGACTCAGCCCCTCCGCCCTCACCTCTCTCTCCCCTTCTCACCAGGCGTCCTGGGGGCCTGGGCCAGGGCGGGCGGCCAGGTGACTCCCAGCGTAATTTGAATGTCAAATACACAACGTACTTTTTTGGGTACAAGTGTGGCCCGTATTTTATTTGCTACGTGTGGCAACTCTACCAGCGAGGGCTGGGGAGGCTGCCAGCAGGGAGCCCCGGGCCGCCCAGCCCTCGGTCCCTCTCAGCTGTGTCACGAGAAACAACAGGTGTAAAGAGCAGAGGTCACAGCAGACACCGGACGAGCAGCAGCCGCCACCAGGCTCGCGGCTGACGAGCTGCGCGAAGTCCCAGCTCTGTCCCTTCTCTCAGCAGTCGTCGCTTCGATGGGCAGGGGACGTGACGGCGAGCAGGACACAAGCCTGGCCCTGGGGACAGGGGCTGGACCCGGCCTCGCTGCAGAGCTGGTGCTGCGTGGACGAGCGACACGGAGCTGCCGTGACGGCCAGGGGGGCCTGGGAGCCGTGGACAATCGCTCAGCAACGCTTTCGTGCCACCACGGTGGCGGGCGCCTGCCAGTCACAGCCCAGGTGGGGCGAGAGGGAAGGGGGGGGTCACGCCCGGTTCCCCGAACCCCCACGGAGCATCCCAGACCTGCGGGTGCTGCTGCGGGCCCCGGGAAGCCAGCCCTGCGTGCCGGCTGGGCCCCCGCCACCCCACGTGTGTCTCCCCCAACCCGGGGGGCCGGGGGGAGGCAGTCCCGTGGGAGAACGAGGGGAAAGCACCTGTGCCCGGTGAACCCCTCTCTAGGGTGTCATTTCAGGGTCCCGGCTCCACTCTGGTGTGTGCGGGGTATGGGGGGTGCTGGCCATGAAGCAGAACAGTCAGGCCTGCCCCCAGCCCTGACCGCTGTGTGAGCAGCCCAGGATTCCCGCGTGGGGACAGGGCTGAGGCTCCAGCCCCCTCGTGCCCATTTCCTCCGGGACCAGATGTGCGATGCGCAACGGTGCCGACAAGGGCCGCCCGCCCGCCCTGCTGACCCACGGTGGCTTCGGCTGCGCACAGCTCCTCCCGCCAACGGCCCCGCCTGCTGCCTCCTGTGGGCAGCGGCTGCTATAATTTCCCGATATAGCATCTAATTTGAACTTACACGAGCATCCTCCCCTTGAAATGCTTAACTATTATGTTCCGCAGTGTGGAAGGGAATCATCCCATCCATCCGGGGTCCCCCTGAGAGAGAGAGGACAGAGCAGCCCTCAGCACCGTGAACTCAGACTCCAGATGTCCCACGGGGGGCCTGGGCTGTGTCTGGGCCCGCGAGGACAGCGGGGAGCCCGCTAGAAGCCGTAGGCAGGCTGACAGGCTAGGGGGCTGCTTGGCTTGGGTCTCGGGGCCACCTTCTGCCTTCACTTTTGCTGTACCCAAAACATATGTCCCCCTGGGCATCCCTGCTCCCGGCCGCTCTCCCTCCCAAACCGCCCCCCACCCCAAGCTGACCTTGACTTTCATTGTCCACAATAGGATGAGATTATTTCCTTCCAGGAAGGAAAGGCCATTGGGATGCGAGGTTTAAAAATACAGCTTTCCTGCTGTCCCCAGGGAGGAGGACAAGCCCAAGGAAGTGACAGGAAAGAAGGTGACCAGACTCTGTCGGCCACTTGGATTTTGTCAACAGCTGAGCGTGACAGGGCTCGCCGTGCCCCGGAGCCACTGACGGGTGGAGCTGGCTGTGTTCTGGTCGCCTCCGCCAGCACCGACCAGGGAAGCACGCACGGGCACTGTCACCCACCCCAGGCAGCGGAGTCGGAGGCCGGCGGGGCCCCCGCAGGAGGCGGCTGTTCAGGCTGAGCCTTTCTCCGCTGTCCCTGCCCAAGCGGACAGAGCAGGAAGGAGGCCTCCCGACCAACTCTGCCCAGAGAACGGACCCACGCGTCCAGCCCGGGAGCCCGGCGCCCACCTGTTCCAGCCTGGACCTCAAGACGTTTCCCTCTGGGACGTTTCTCTGGGGCTCATTTCCCAGCCACCGAAGCCCGGGAGGAGTGAATCGCCCTTCCCTTCCCCACGGCCAGAGCCCCCCAGATCCCAGCCTCGTGACTGGGCTGCCCCTCCTCCCTCCACGCCCACGACCCCTGCTTCAAGGCCCAATCCTCCCCGCCCTCCCTCCTGACCCCGTCCACCCTCGAATCTCACTGCTTTGTTTTGGGGGCTCGAAGGCGTTTGTGACCTGGGCCGTAACCCCCGGGGCTGGTCTCTGTTCTCTGGCTGTTTCTGGCACGTGCGTGTGATGTGCGTGAGTTGCCAAGGGCTGGGGCGCCCTGCTCCCCTCGAGACTCGGAAAGCTCCGCCGACGGTGTGGGCTGAATGAAGGGGTGACTGGTGTACGAGTGAGGCCGGCTGCCATTTCCTCCAGACCAGCGGTTCTCTCCATGGCTGTCACCCTAGGATCTCCGAAACACCCCGATGCCCAGGCCACGGGCCGACCCTTCAAGCTCCCCAGGCGAGACCGAGGGCTCCCCAGCGGGCCGGCGCCTCTCAAATAGTGCAGTGCCTGCGAATCAGTGCGGATCTCGTTAAAAGGGAGATTCTGGTTCTGGAGGGAGGAAATGGGGCCTGAGATCCTGCATTTCAGACAAGCCACCCACGGACCTCGCTCCGAATAACGAGGCGCTAGACCGCATTTGGAACTTTGGGACACACGTCCCGCCTGCAACCCCGGCTTGGCCGTGCCATGCTTTTTGGCACTGCGGTTGCCGTCACGCCAGACTCTGGGGACCGGGTTTCTGTCTCCTCCGGCGCCAGCACGAGGTGGCTTCGATTGCTACACGCAGGCGTGGGAAAGGCGGGGCCGAAGGAGCAGAATGAATTTCGAGGTGCCTGCTTCGTACACGCTCCCTCACTGCTCCCGCCTCCCACAGACCCATGCGCCTCCCGCTCGTGGCTGGCACCCCAATTCTCCCCATGGGACAACCCAGAGCCCACCCGCTGGGCTGCACCCCTGACTGCACGAGGCTGCAAACCCAGAGAGCGGCCACCGTGCACGCCGGATCGCACCAGCCACGGCCGCCTGGAGCTTCCCAGGGAAGGGTGAGCCCGGCCCGCGGGGAGAGGGGGCGGGCGGAGGAAAGGCCAGGACTGAGGGCCGGGCTCCGGGGAGAAAAGCCTCCAATGCCTGCAGCATCCGATCGGCCTCTCCTTCCCTGAGTCCTCAATCACAAGTGTGAAATCTGAGCGAGCGCGAACACCAAGGGTTCCAGCTGCTTTTCACGTCCAGCCCCGGTCCCGGCCTGTCTAGCTAGAAGCCCCCGCGGAGGACACAGCACTGAGCCGAGGATGCAGGGCCGTGGCCCAGCCCCTGCGGAACGAGAGGAGGGACCCCCACCCCCAGCCCCCGGCTCGGGGTACACCTGTGGGGAGCCCAGCCTGGGTCTTCTGTGTCCTCGTTGCCTCCTCCTGCCCCCGGGGACCCCCCAGTTCTGCCTTCTGGCCCCGTGAGTTTCGTGGGGCCTCTGGATGCAGCCTGGTCAGGTGCGGGACGGACAAGAGCAGCTGCTTTGTGGGGAACCGGAGACCCCAGGAGCCAGCCAGCCACAAGCGTGAGCGGACGCGGAGCCCGGGCAGGCCCGGCGACCGGCCAGGGGGTCCGCTGGGGGGCAGCTCAGCTGCTGCGGCTGGGTTAGACTGGGGGGCAGCACAGGTGGCCTCAGAGGGAGGCTCCAAGAGGTTGGATGGGCCGCTGCTCAGCCCAGACTGAACTGCTCTCCGGGGGAAACACTTGGGGGAGGTGCCTGCTGCCGCCCTGTCAGAACCTGGCACTGGGCTCCATGACCCGGGTGGACCTCCCTCCTCCAACGGGGCCTGGCAGGGGTCAGGGAGCCGCAGGCCAGGCCGGGGGAGCTGCCCGCCGCTGGCAAAGAGACCAGAACCGTCCACCTCCCTTCTGTGGCCGGCACGCTGACAGGCGAGGTGCGTAAGCACTTCGTGGATTCAGGGCTGAAAGCTGATGGCTGCTTCAGACGCCCTTCGGCCTCGCCCTCCCGTCCTCCTCAGCCCTCTGCCCTCCACGCCCTGCCCGGGAGAGGCCAGAGCATCCTCCACGGCCCCTGCGCCTCCCGCCGCTGGCTGACCGGAGAGCGGGCTGGGCCATTCGGACGGTCTGTTTTGAAATTTGTCCCTGGGACTGCGAGAGCCTGGGTCAGCGGCGTGCTGGATGGAGCTGGAAGACACAGGGCAGCGGGGTTGACTCTGGAGCAGCCCCGAGAGGCCATGTGCGCAGAGCAGAGGAACCGGATCGAGAGAGAGAAACAGAGACACAAGTGAGCACGAGACGGCGTCGCCAGGGACAGAGATGAGATGGGGGCGGGGCAGCCTTCCTGGTCCCAGCCGCTCACGTGGCCTGTCCCAGCCTTGCCTGAGGCACCCACTCCCCTCACCAAACTCTTCCCTATTTTAAACCTGTATTTAAACTGGACCGAGCTGGTTCGTTTTGTGGACACACAGAATTGACCGAGCCAGGCTATGGGAGCCGTCGAGGCAGGTCTGAGCCCGGAGGTGGCCTCTGGCCTCTCTCCGCCTGGGTCCTGAGACCCGGGCAGGTGGGGGGGGGGCGGGGCATGAGCATCACAGACTGGCCTCGGCTTTGGGCCTGACCTGCGGGTGGGGGTTGGGGTGTCTGGATCCCTGAGGCTGGCAGGCCGCGTCCCCGCTCAGGAATCCAGCTTTCCTTCGGGCCCTGACCCCAGTGTCAGAGGGTCTCCAGACGTGAGGCCCACTGCCCCTTCGCACCCGGCTCCTTCTCAAAGGCAGGGAGCAATTGCGCTTGAGCCCTGGGATCGCCCAGGATCCAGTTTCCAGGGAAGGTGGGCATGAAGCACAGCGGGGGTTATAGGATCCGTCTGAGAAAGCTGAGGAGCCTGTAATTCACTGAGCGGAGCTGGACACCGCCAGTGGGCTTCGGTGGTGGCCCTCGGGAGGGGCGGCCCGGGATTAACGCGTCAGCTCCCACCCCGAGTGATCCTCTCGCCCTCGGGGAGCACGGGCCTGGGGGGCCCCGAGCAGGGATGGGCACTGCCATAGCCCACGAGGGGGCACCGCACGGTCTGCCTGCCAGCAGCAAGCCTCCTCCGGCCAGCCCAGCGCCTGTTCCCAAGCCGATGTCGCCAGTCACCACGCTCAGTCGTCGCTTTCTGAATGTGGCACCAACACAGGTGACGCACTGTTGCTTGAAAGCCCTGCCCCGTCCCTCTTCCTCCGACCTAGACCTCCAGAGCCAGCTCGCTGGTCCCTTCTGGACAGCAGACGTTCCCTCTCGACTTTTAATCGTTGGCCTCTTCGTCCTTATTTTTGCAAGTTATACAAGGAAAAGCCATTCTGCCTCTGTCGCCAGAGATGACATTTCTAGAGCATCATTAGCCCACAAGGCCAGCCTCGTGGCCTCCGCGCATTAATCCCCACCCCAGGCCCGACACTAACCTGCCAGCGCATGGCGGCTCTCCCGGACCGTCCCCGGCAGATGGGACTCTATCTCATTGTTTTCTCCTTAAGACCTGACTCCCCCAGCACACAGCACTCTGCCATCGCTCGAATTTTCTTTGTATGTCAGACCTCCACGTCCAGCTCCCATTAGGAAGGTGGACACAGAACCCAGGAGACGCCCAACAGGCTGTGTGGACCCCAGGCGAACTTCCGTCTCCCTGACCTGACTCCCCAGCTCTGCCATCACGAGGTCATCCTCTCTTAAGGAAACAAAAGGACATGAACGAGGTCTTCTTGTCCTACCCTCAGCCCCGCCCACTCACATTCTTCTTTAGAGGGGCAGGTCTCCTGGGGAAGTCGCGGGGGGCGCTCCGCATTTGCTGAGAAGTTATGAGGTCCTGACAGTTATGACTAAGATATTCAGAATACTCACAAATAAGTAGAAGATGCAATGGCTTCTGGGTAGAATTTAAAACCCCAGGGAAAACCCTGGACATGTTGGGACCCGCTGGCCTTACGGACGGGAAGACGAGGTGTTAGTGCCGAGGCCAGCGAGTGGCCTGCATCTCACTCCCTTCTCCGTTCCTCATGTGAAGCAGACTCAGGAGGCTGTCAGGAACCTCGGCCTCACCCCTCAACGCCCCCGTGTTATGCTGACCAGGCTTCTGAGCTGTGGATATGGAATCTAGCATGTTTACTCAGGGATTTTCGAAAACTCACCGAAACGTCGCAAGGGCTGCAGGCACTTGTTTCAAGCTCCCAGGATCAAGCCCGGCACCTCACCTGTTGGGGGAGCTAGCGCCACCTGCCAACCCAGAATCACCTGTGCTGGCAGGGAAAGGCCCCGATCCCTGCTTTCAACTCAACCGATCGGTAGACGCTCAGTCACGTGTCTGCAGCCCTGTGGCAAGGGAGGCCAGGAGTCCGTGTTTTAAAGGTAGATTTCACATTATGGGGGAAGCTTTCGAAATATGGAGAGGCTGTTAAAATTGGCGGGGGGCGGGGGGACCCATGAATGGCCCACAAATTCCCCTTTCCACTCGTCACCGGGTGAGTCAGTCATTCTAGATCCAGATCTCCATTTCTCATCCTCCCTTCATTCCAGAGGCTCCGTTCAGCCTTGAACTTTAGACGGTACGAGGAAGTCTGCAGAAGAGAAGATTTTCATTTTGCGGTGACTTGTGAGTTCTGTCGCTCTATTTTTAACATGAGAGATTTTAACAGTCCTCAGATGTTATGAGCGGCCCCTTAACTGGTTGCTCTGACGAGTATAATGAGTGTTGGGATGGCGGCACCTACGTCGTAGCATCTTTAACACGTCTCATCTCATTTCAGGCTTTCGACCCCGCGAGGGAGGGAGCATCGTCTTTCGTTGAGGTTTCGTTGAGGTGCTGTCTTGCTCTTTGACATTGGTCTTTCTTCTTTAAACTCTGAATCCCTGGATTTTTATTCGAGCCTTGCCGCTTCATACGGGGGTGATTCTAAATGCTTGACACTGTTTGAATCTTAGTTTCGACATTTTTCCTATCTCCCATTTAAAAAAAAAAAAAGGGTTTTACTTGGGCGATTGCTTACTCTGCAAATCCGTTTTTGCTTGGAGGGCATTGGTCTGGCTTCTTAACTTTCTTGAAGGCAGAGGTTCGTCATCAGAAGCCCCCTCCGGGCCCTGATGCAATGAACTTTCTGTAAAGTGGGGTCGCTTCAGCTCGGCAGGCTGCTGAAGACTGCCTGCTCTCGAGAACTGGTATAGCGAGCAAGGCGGACGATGGATTGTAACACTGGGTGACCGATGCTGGTGGCAAACTTTGGTGCCCGTGTGCCTCCCCCCCAGGAGCTGTGTGGTGCCAGCATGTGAGATCACCTCTAGTCGCCATCAGGCTGATTCAAACTGATTTTCCCAAGACCCAAATACGACATCGAAACACAGGAAATAGAAGAACCTCCCCTCCACCTCCGAAGGGGCTTCCGGTGAGTTCGGCCACCCCAGGTGGTTTGTGACAATCAGCCTGCAGGTGAGAAAATCAGTTCTTGTTTCCAGGGCAGGATCTGTGCCTGCTGTTTTTCTGAATGATTTCGAGGATTTAGAGAAAGGAGTGGGTTTTTTGCCCAGAGATGGCTTTTCTAACCTCCGCTCACTCTCTGATGATGATGTGTAGAAAGTTACCGAAGTGCTGTTATCCTCTGCCGTGATTGGCAGGGAAGCCATTTGCTGGAGGAAATCCCGCCCCCCATCTGCCAATTGGAGCCCAGAGTTCTTTCCAGGGAACTTTTTGGGGTCCTTTTCAGGGTAGGGCAAAGAAATTCAAGTTCGGATCTGTGATAGAATTATTCAGCAATCCACGATCATTTAGAATACGTGTATTCTCGTCTGACATAGACGACTAATAATAGGACATACACTTTTCAGAAAACTGAAGGAAAAGAGATCAAACTGTCGAAAGGAACACACACCAGTGAAGTTCATCCTGGGTGAGGATGTGCCTTTCCTCAGATCTCTGCCCAAAAAGAAATTCTGCCGGAGGGAAGATAAAGCTTGTGGCTTTGCATGTCATTGAATGAAGCATTTGACAGCTGCCAGGAAGCAGAGAACGGAAGTCACCCTGCAGACTAGATTGCTTCCCAAGGTAGGATAATGGCTCTTGTGGGAGCGGAGAGCACACTTAAGACTATTTAAAAATAGATGCTACTTTATTCTTCTCAGCTCGTATTGAAACATCTGGTAAAGATTTGCCTAGAGAGACTCCTCCTGGACCTTTACCAGTGAGATCTGTAATGATCACATTACGTTGCAAAAACTACCGTATAGTCGTTTTTTTAAACTTTGGGTTTGTTTTTTTAGGCAAACAAACGGGCTCTTTGTAATCTCTTTTACATTATCGATTTACTTAGCAAATCCTTTCTTCTTTAAATACTAGCAAGCTAAAGTCCATTTCACTGACCCAAACTGTCCAATTAATAGAGGTGGAGCAGATTTTACTGACTGCCACTTTGTTGCAAATTAAAACCAAATCTTACTGGGTTAGGAAAAAAAAAGTTTGCATTTTTTTTTTTTTTTTTTGCTGAAAATAATCTGCTCCCTTCTTTTTTTTTTTTTTTTTTAAGATGTAGATTACGTTACAGGAAGCTATGTGGAAAAAATACGATTAGAAGGGAAAATGTCAAAGGTTGGCTATTCCGGTTGATTCGAGCGCTTGAAAGATAACTCTGGTTTCACCGTGATGGTCACAGAGTCATTAATAACAAGCACAATGAGTAATAATTAATATCGCATTTTAGTTGTCCGGTAGAACGGTGGACGTGTCGCCTGCTATTTCAAACGCTGGCTGAAATCCAGGAAGACACTTGCCCTCGTTCCTCTTCACGAATGCGGCCACTGACTTACCTTCTTACTCAGAATTAAAAGGATATCGTTCTCGAGGTTCCCCCAAACCCTTGAAGAATGTCCAGGCCAGGAAGAACCCTTTCTTGTCCCGTGACTGCTGAACGCGAACATCATGGCTCGATCCATGCCCCTCCCTAAAACTCAGAACAGCACTCTCAGACCCCACGTCTGAGGAAGGCCTCACTTTTAGGTGGGGTAGCAAATACCCACCAGGCTCTGCCGAGCTGGCACACTGTGTCCTCGCCGGCACCTGTGCGGTCAAGTTCACGCTCTAACCGATGGCTCAGAGGAGCCGAGAGAAACTGTGTCGATCCTGGTAACTTCACGAGTTGTACTTCTGCGCGCACGCTGTGGTTTCTAAGGCTGATGAAAGAGAAGTGACAGCTTTTTTTTTTTTTCCCCCCACGAAAAATCTGTAATTAGGGCAATTTAAACGCTGTTAAGAACAAAAGGCACAAGAAATTCTACTCGTCAACCACGGATATTCACTACTTATCTTTTTTTTTTCTACATATGTAATGCAAAGATATGAAACTTCCTAGTACACAAAATCAAAAATTAATGAACGTGGATTTTTACAAAAAAAAACCACTGTAGATTACTTTAACGATGATTGGAGGTCAACTAAGTGCCAGCAGACATTTTGGAAAGAGACACTAAGGCGTAAAAGGGTTATTTGAACGCGATGGTTCCTTCTGCATTACGAAAAAACTCCCGTGATTTCAACACTTTTTTGCTTTCACGGCTCTGTCTGAATCTTATGGAAAAAACCCATTTGAGCCTTTGAATTTTTTTAAACATAGGCTTAATTTAAATTTTTTTCCTTCTAAAATGACCCTTCTCTTTAAAGAGAAAAGGCATAGCTGTCTTCAAAGTCATTCTTTCCTCCTACTTCATTCAGACACTGTCCTAACTGCTGCTGGAAACATGGTTTCCATGTGAGACACAACGTGAATCAGGAAGACCACATTTATGAAAACCACTCCACATTACCCGTTGCAAAACTTTTAAAAGTTGGGATGATTAAGGCTTAATCACTTACTGTAAATAAATTTAATGTAGTAACAGCGTAGCATAACTTTAAAGAATATCTTCCGGGAGGATGTGCATTTCACAGCAATTACACCCGAGAAATGAATATATCCAGACGCAATTGTGGTTTGTTTCAAACAATACAGCTCTTCTGTGTGAAAACTTTGTGCTCTGGGCCTATCCACTTTTCAAGCAAGGAGGGATTTAAAAAGTGACCTTGCAGGGAAGAAGTCAGGAAGAAATCTGGTCACTCGATCCAAACCTCAGAGGCGGTTCTGTCGTAGTGACAAACCCTCCCCGCTACCAGCTACAAGTACATAGCACTCTCTTAAGTGTGACTTAATTCTTATCTGCTCTTCAATTCTCTAGGACAATGGATGGAATTTCCTTGTGGAACAGAACTTGAAATAGTGCTATTTTGCTGCCCAGTATTGAGGAATTAAAAAAAAAAAAAAGCTTTCTCATCCCAGGTAACAAATTCTTTGGAAAACCCCTGTATGAAAAATATTAATAGTCAATCTGAAGTCCGAAGTCTCGACAAAATCAGTGCGAAAAGGTTCCTGCCACATTCGACGGTCGGGTGATTCCTTCCTAAATTTCTATTTTCACGACACTGAGCTCACGTGGAAGTATTTCAGGCTGGACCGTCCGCAGAGAAGTTCGATCCTCCTGTTGCTTTCAAGTTCGATTTGTGTCCGTGCCAGGAAAAAAACAAAAAGTGCATTTGGGTCACTCAGTTTTCACGAGCCAGCTTCATGGTTACAGATTTCAGAAGAGAACCATCACCTGGTGTTGGGATCGCGAAGCCCGTTTTCAAGTGTCCCCTCTCCCCGCCTCCCCAGATTTATCGAGCAGGATTCAGTGTAATGGGAATTGACCTGGGGTCTGGAACTTCAATGTGAGAACAACTAGCTTGGTGGCAGAACGGGGAAGCTGAGACCTGCAGGCTTTAGTTTCCTCTGTGATGCTCAAGCCCAAAGTTATTTCCATCTCAAAAGGAACTAACAGAGGACCACGCAGCCGCCCGGGCTGGTCCTGCTTCCTGGGCTGTAAGGAGCTTGTTTTGGGTACTGCGCTTGAGTGGGGAGTTCAACAACCTTACTTCTCCAGAGACCTTAACTGCCTAATCAGTGTTTTAATTGCTTAAAACCCGGCCATGGGAAAACCAGCGAAGTGAAGTGAACGGGGGATGTCGGTGGGAGGATGCAATTACTGTTTTCAGATCTCTCTTAGGATGCCCCGGGGCAGAAGGATCAGAGATGTTGGCTTTCACTTGCAGAGCAGGACAAGGACCACAATGGTAGGACAGGACCACAGCTTGGGTTCAGCCCAGGGAGTCCCGTAGCAAATCCCTCGTCACCGAGGTGGTCCAGCGAACGCTGCAAAGGTGGGCTGGAGTCGGCGGACCACGAGACCCTGCCGAAAAGTCTCGAAAGCTTTTCTCGGGCCCTGAAAAGTATGCAGATCTAATTTGGGAAACTTTTCTTAGAAAATAACAAAGATAACGTTTGGAAAGAATGTTTTATTTAGAAATATTCCCACCAGTCTTCTTCAGAGGACAGAACTGGAGGCAGACTGGGGCGGGGGT
>NW_006439191.1:9292739-9300625 GCF_000325575.1 Pteropus alecto | reverse complement strand
GGAATGCACACACGGTATCAGATGACACTCTGCAGGGACGGCTGTGTCATCTGAAGTTGACCCAGAAAGCTCAGTTACTGAAGACTGAACTAACACGAGGCACACAAGTGTCATTTAAGATGCCGCCTGAAGGCTTACCAGCATTTCCAGGTGTGAATTGCACAATGAAATCACCCTGGCAGATCCTGAGACACTCACACAGGAGAATGCGGCGGTCTGAACGTGTCCCCTCGGGGCACAGATGGGAGCAGCCCTTCGGAGAGCCCGGTCCCCTCCTCCGACTGCTTCAAAGGCAATGAGGCACCCGACCTGGGCCCACCTTTGTCAACATGTGACTTATCCTAAGTGCAGTGCTTTTTAGGGTGCTCACATCTCTTCCTTTGTGCTCGTCCTTCTGTGGCACTAACATAACTGTCACCTGACACGAGAAGAGGCCTGTGACTGCTGGGTTAATAGGCATTCACTGAACAACTGTGCATTCTGGCTAATGCGGTAACAGATACCAATTTGGGTATAAATGTGTCAGTGGCTTCGCGCAAAGTGTACTCGTGCAGACAGGTGGAATGCACTATTAAAATGATGAGCGACTAATTTTAAAACGAGGCCTCACCCGAAATACAAATTTTAATGTTTGGTTCCTGCATCCCATCTGAAGTGATGCTATTAAAATGCGTATTTATGCCGCACGATCAAATGTCCTAATCACATCCTGACGACCACCTGCACAGGGATAAGGCTGTCCCGTAAACCTGACTGCCAGGGAAAACGGAAACTTCTGGGCCATTCACACTCTAAATCCGCCTCCCACCACGGGAGGGGAGAGAGAATGATATTTAAAGCTGGGTACACACGTAAAAAACAGACGTATTTTTGAAAACGTAAAATCTAACCACTAGCCACCACGCATTAGATACGAGATCGCTGACGGTTCGTGCAGAACGTAAAACTGGCCCACGATTTTTTAACACAGTGAAACGTTCTCGGGCCTGTACTTGTGGGCTCCCTCTCTGAACTTCCAGATTCTATTGCCATTCCAGGGGAACAACTGAGGCACTGGCTCTGAATTTAATGCTCTATTTATTAAAGTGTTTTTATCAACAAGCTTTCCCCAGAAAGTTCCGAGTGCGTGAGTCCAGCGGGCGGGTCGGCGTCAGCGCCCGGCATCTGACAGTCCACAGAACTGCAGCTGACTCTCGCGATCCCGCCACAGCTTTGCGGATTGTTTGGGCAGGACCCGTACCCAGCCTCCCCCATCGGATGGTTCCCCGTCAATCTGGGCTCGCTCCGATTTAAACATTCTGCGTGCGCAGCGACGTGCGTCTGTGGCGAGCTGGGCTCGGGGGCCCCGTCTGCCCTGCCGGGCTGGCTCGCCCAGGTGCAGTCCTTGATTCCGGCCCCGGCGTCGCCCTCCGGGGTCCTGGGGTCTCTGTTTTCACTGGGTCCCCTTTTGTTCATCTTAGGCTCGCAACACGCTTTGTGCAAAGACGCCGCGCCGCTTCTGCAGGCAAACGCCGATGGCCCTGCGCTGGCCGGACCGGCTCTCGCTTGGGCCTGCGCGTGCTGCGCCGGGGGTAGGAAAAAGCTCCTGGGCAGAGAATTCTGCACCGCAGGGGGCTTCGCTCCGCCCCGTCGGCACGCGCAGTGCTGGATGTGCGGGATGGGGTGCGCGAAGCCCTCGGGGGCGTGGCGAGCTGCCTTCAGAGGGGTCACGCCGTTGTGGACATGCACAAAGCTGCTGGTGGTAGGGGGACACTGGTGGCACACGCGGTCAGCCATCTGCTGGCAAGAGTGTGGGCCGTATCTCAAACGTCTGTAGGCGTTTGGGCAGCTACATCTCTGATTCAGAGAGAAGAGGTGACACATAGTGTCCTGGTCAAGAGAGGGCTGTAACAAGGCCGAGCTGGGGTCGTCTTGGGCGCCTTTGCCGAGCTCGCCGCTGTACGCCGCAGGCACGGGCATCACGACATTCTTCGCCGGGCTGTTGAAAAACTCAGAGCACAGGTGGGTCTCTTTGTAAGCGGCCTTCTCGGAGGCTGCACAGCTGCGGGAAGCCAGAGGCTCCAATTCGTAAAACTCATGCTCCATTTCAGATTTCTGGCCCCTGGGGTCTAAGTGATAAGCGTTCAGGGGAGGCGTTTTGCTCGGTCCCTTGTCCCCGGGACCGGCAGACAAGGCGTGGGAGAAGGCACTGCACTGGAGCTTCTTAGGTAGAGGGATCTGACCGCAGGCGCCCTGCGGCCCGAGCCACCGACACACGCACTGGAAAAAGAAGGTGGCGAAGGCCCAGCTGACACACATGATGAGCATCATGAAGGTGCCCAGCTGCGTGTACGCCAGGACCGTGGACGGCATCATCATGGCACCGGCCACGAAGGTGGTCAGGGCGGCCATGGCGATGGCAGAGCCCATGCGACTCAGGGAGAAGATCACCTTCCCTTCTCGGTCGGCGTCCGGGGCCAGGCGGTAGGCGACCCCGTAGTGGACGGCGAAGTCCACGGACAGGCCCACCGCGACGGAAATGGTGACGGACTCCAAGACGTTTAGCTCCCAGCCCAGCAGGACGAGAGAACCGACCGTCACGAATATCGTCCCGGCTATGGAGATGATGGCGTAGAGGCTGATGATGACGTTCCAGGTGGTGAGCAGCATCACGCTGAAGGCCACGGCCACGGACAGCCCCATGGCGACGAGGGTGCCGTCGGAGAGGCTGTCCTGCAGGTCGTAGAACTCCAGGCTGCTGACGAACCAGCCGCTGCCGAGCCCCTCGGGCGCGGACCTCAGCTCCCTGGACACCCACGAGTCCACCTCCCTGTAGAACTCGTGCATCTTCTCGTAGGCCAGCGTGAACAGGTAGGTGCTCTGGAACTCCAGGACCACCGCCCTGATGGTGTCATTGATGTCGAATCTCGGCCCTGGGGTTTTGCTGTCCAGATGGTACCCCGTGCTCCTCTCCAGCTCCATGATGGCTCTCTTGATGCACAGCTCGAAGATCTCCTGCTTGTAGGGGAAGCTCCAGCGGCTACAGCACGGGTAGAGCGCGGGCTCGTCGCAGTCCTGGTTCTCCATCCACCGTTTGAACGTCTCGATGAAGCAGCTGGTGAAGTCCTGCTCCTCCGTCTGGAGGAAGAACGTCTGATTTCTCAGCTTTTGGCAGAAGTGCAGAATCCAGACCTGGGAAGCCGGGCTGGCGACGTTGAAACTGCTGTCTAACGTCAGCTTCCCTTTACTCTTGGGGTTCAGCGGATTGCCGTTGTCTTCTGGGGACACGCCCCAGATCACCGTGATGGGCATGTGCAGCTCCTCTCCGTGGCGGACGCGTTCGAACATGAAGAGCTTTTTGTACTCGGCGTCGTACCGTTCGAAGGGGTGAGACGCTCTGAACACCTGGAACTCGGACAGCTCCAGCGAGGGCAGCTTCATCCTGGGATTGACGCACACGATGTAGGCCCCGCCCACGGTCAAGGCGAGGAACCAGCACAGCCAGAGGTAGCGGAACTTGATGACGATGCACGGCAGCACTTTTTCGAAAAAGATGCGAGACGCCTCCGAAATGGCGAACAGCACTTTGCGGCACTTCTGGCAGGCGACCGTCCAGCAGGCCTTGTTCCTGTAGAGCTGCTGCTGGGGCCTTCTGAAGCAAGTGAACAGATTGAGAAGGTAGCGCTCATGAAGCACCACGACCGCCGGGAGCCAGGTGACCATGAGGACGTAATTCACCAATATAGCCGTCCCCGCATACACGCCGAAGCACCTGATGGCGGTGATGTTGCTGACGTAGTTCGCGTAAAAGGCGGCGGCCGTGGTGAAACTGGTGACGAACATGGACAGGGCCGCGTGTTGCAAGGTGACGCTCACGGTTTCGGCGGTCTCGGCGCGGGGCTTGTCGAACTTGGTGTGGTTCCAGACGTCGCACAGGACGAAGGCGTCGTCCGCGCCGATGCCGACCAGAATGATGAGCGCGGTGAGGTTCATGAAGGGGAAGAATTCGAAGTTAAAGACCACGCGATAGAGAAAGTAGGAGACGATCAAGGAGCTGATGATCGCGAACATGGTCATGAGCGTGATGAACATGGACTTGGTGTAGACGCACATGACCAGAAGGACGATCACGATGGCGATGGCGGGGTACGCCGTATCCGTCAGGAGGTAATCCTGAAACAAGCTGTGTTTGATGCCGAACTCGATCCCGGCGACGGTGGTGACGCCGTCGGAAGAGTTCCAGCGCTCGAAGTTGTCCAGGTAAATGTCCATCATGCTCTCCCCCTTCTCGGTGGGAGAGAAAAGCATACTGTACCTCAGCGCCGGCGCGGCGGCGTCGGCCGCCCTCGGGCTCAGGAAGTCCTTGTCGACCAGGTAGTGCAGGATCTGGTACACGGCGTTGTGCTTGGTGCACTTGCGCGGCACGCTGGTGCACTTGAGCTGGTCCTTCCTCCTGGCCGCCATGTCCCAGCAGTCCGGCCCCAGAGTGCCGTTCTGGTAGTATTTGGCACAGGTCCGGAGCAGCTTCAGGGTATGAGACACGTCTCGCTCGACGATCTTCTGGCAGGACGATCGATTGTTCAGGATGGCGATGTAGTTCCCCAGGGTCCAGCTGGGGCAGCAGGAGGCCGCGGTGGTCCGCTGGCAGAGGCTGCCAAACTGGGGGTGAGACCTGATCTGCAGAGACAGAGACACGCGGAAGGAATGGCGTTTAAAGCGCGTTTCACTCAGAGGGCTGACTCGAGGTGGCCTCGCGGGGCCGGGAGGGTTCCCGAAGTTAGCGATCGCTTGAGAACGGGGTGAGGTCGACCGCAAAGCTCCTACGTGGCACAGTACCACTGTCTGGGGACGAGACCTAAGTGGGAAACAGCTTCAACCGACCCTCGCAGAGTGAAGAACAAAGCCAGGTGACCTGGGACCAGCTAGCTAGGTGACCTGGGAAAGCCGCTTAGTTCTCGGAGGGGACTTATATCGGCACAGTGAGACCTCGGGGTCCTTTCTACCTCCGACTTCGGTAAGAAACGCTGTCATGAGAACAGGCGACTGCACCGGATGGCCACGCTCGCTCTGAGCACTGCGTGTGACTAGGTTTTCAACGAACCAGTGATTTTACACCTTAAAGTTATGCCACGAACGCGATGAGTTCCTTTTCTGCCTGGTCGCGGTGGCCTGGACAGGTCCACTGGTGACATCGGACCGCAGCTTCTGCTTGGAGAAGCCGCCCCAGCACACGGACAGCTCCTCCACGCCCAGCGGCGCCGACGGCTCTGTGGCTCCGGAGAGGCTGAGGGAGGAAGTGCCCGGCTTGTGTCCCTCCGTCTCCCACAGCAGCAGGCTGTGTGGAGTCCTGGGCAGTCTGGGCTGGGTCAGTCTGGCCACTTACACAGACGCTGTCTCTGTGCCCCGCGATGTCGCCTTCCCCAGCCTGTGCCCTCGATTTTCCGTTGAGGTCAAAGGCCCAAAGGACCCACCGATCGATCGCTAGGGAGGCAGGCATTTCAGTGCCTAATTGAGATGCTGACAGTTGCCTCAGGGGCACATGTAGTGAACAATGAAAATCGATCAGGAAAGAGAAAATACAACAAAAGAAGACACAAAAACGTCTTACCCTATTATCCAGAAAGGACATATAATGGGAAAGACTACAAAAGACTATCGCGAACAGAACGGCAGTGCTGAAGGAGAAGCTGCTTTACTCAGAAAGACGGTAGGTTCTACAGGTGGGGAAGCACAGACACTGCGATCCTGGACGTAAAGGGCTGCAAAGGCCGGCCCGCCGGCGCTGACCCCTCGGTCGGCGAGCCACGTCGGCGGCGGCGTCTGCTCAGACTCCGGGCTGAGCAGAATGTGCCACGCAGGCTTCGGTTTCGCCTTACGTACCCTCGAGTCGTCTATATTGCACATGGATTTAATGGCCGGCAAGTTCCACAGTGTCTCCCCTCCAGCCGAGGTGAACACCACTCTGGAATATCGGTCGCCTGGCGGTGTGGACAAAGGAAAGAAGGCGGGGTTACGAATCATTCGTTCACGTGTTTCACGAAGGGGGTCGCCTTCTGCCAGATCCATGAGTGGCCAGGGCCCCTTCCCTTTGAAAAAAAGTTAAAAACAAAACAAAAAAAAAACCACGACGCTGTAATATTGTCTTACGCGAAGCCTTTGTTTATTCACACACCTTAAAAATCGTAAGACTGAATTAACAAATGTCCAGGGGATCGGAGTGTAAACACGGGCCATTAATGGAATGCCTCCCTCTTAATTACACAGCCCAGCACCACAGCGGTGCATAAAATCGGAGAATGCACGAGGGGGTATGAAAGATGGATTATAAGGATGTTCTCTTTGGCAGCTGACGAGAGAGGAGAGATGGCAGGTGATCGATTTAAAAGCACTAAACACAATCGACTCAGCACTGGATCCTGGTCCGGATCGCGGACACCCCCACGTTCTGGCCGAGTACGTGGCCTCCCTGGGCTGTCGGTCTAGGAAAGATATTTTGAAAATCATACCAAGCCGAAATGTTTCTCAATGAAGGCGGTCACGTGCTAGGTGCTGGAAAGAGCGTGGTCTTTGGGGTTAGAACGGCGTGTAACTAGGTCTTTCTGAACTGGGTGATCTCGAGCGACAAAGCACCTCACGGAGCCTTGGTCCCTCGGGGGAAAGTGGGGAGAGCAATACCTATCTCAAAGGAGTTGCGAGTGCTTATATGCGGAATCTGAGGAACAAAAAGAAAAAACTAATCGAAAACTGACTCATAAATATAGAGGACAATCTGGTGACGGACAGAGGGGATGGGGGTTTGGGGGGCTGGGAGAATGGGGTGAGGGATTAAAAAAGTACAGATTTGTAGTTGATGGATGGTCACAGGGACGGGGAGCACGGCATGGGGAACACAGTCAGCATTACGATATTGGCTAGGTGCAGAATCAGAGGAGAGAAGGAACAATTAGGGGGCATCGTTTTATAAACTGTATAAATATCTAACCAATGTACTGTATACTTGAAATTAATTTTTAAAAAACCCTTAAAAAAACTTTCTGCATTGTAAAAATACTATCTGCTGATAAACTAGGTCAAATAAGCAAAGGATTTGCATCTGTTGTAAGTATTCTCGTTCGGGGGAAAAATTGAAAAAAATTAAAGATACACAGTTGTGAGAATTATATGAGATCATGAAAAACAGGTACTCAGTAAATACTGTTTCTGCTTCCTCAGCCGTTACAAAAAAATCCGAACCGAGTAAAACAAAGTAGATTCGTTTTACATTATCTAAATAAAAGGCCTCATTGTTCTAACAACAACAACAACAACAACAAAAAACACTAGCAAATTTATCAATAAACTTTTATTACATAAGCTTTTATCCATGATTATCAAGTTTTCTCTGGTAAACTCTTGTCTTCATCAATGGCTGTAGTTGTATCTTATACCGACTAATTTTGCAGAACAAATCAAGCCTCGTGGAAACCAAAACGTTTCATCTAGTAGAGTCAGAAATGGTTTTATCACGGTATAGAACCTGTCGCTTAGGAGACAAACATTTAGTGTCGACTACTGAAATACAAACAAGGTTATACCTCACGGATTTGCTAATGTTCTTCTTGGGGCTGGTTAAGCAATATACAAGTAACACTGCGCGAACTAAACTAGTCAGAACCTGCGGCTAACCAGAGCTCAACTTTTCCAAATAAGAGACAGAAAAAGAAACGTGCATTATTTCCTGGGATCAATATAAAATTCTTCCTAATCGCCTGCTTTCTATCTCTCTAGTACCACAAAGTGTTACAGTGTTCAAAATAAAGACCCTGAGGCGTGGCAAGATCTAGAAACATCACAGATCCAACCAGGTCCTCTAGGATCTAAGGAGATGGGAAAATACTGATCTTAGATTTTCAACAACGATGACAAAA
>NW_006439191.1:9290659-9292718 GCF_000325575.1 Pteropus alecto | reverse complement strand
TTTTCGCTGTCAGAAACTGCAGTTACCCACAATTCCTCCTTCCTCATCACTGACTTATACACCTGTGTATCTCCCCCGGGCCGTGTACCTGTCCCAGGGCCGCTGCAGAGGGGTTGGGCTGACTCAAGGCGACAGTGTATTTTTGGTGAATTTGCTGCCAACATTAAAATACGGGTTCCCGACCTCGGGGAAGTTCTTACAGTATTTGGGGTCTCATTTCCCGAGGGTCGCCTTCTGCCGCAGAGCGGCAGCTGACTTCTTCCCGGAGGTACCTTTTAGTTCTCGCCACCAGCGTCGCCCCTTACTGTGTCCCACACCCGCTAGCTTTACTCGTCCCGATTATGAGCTCGGTCCCCGAGACATTCGACCTTTGACCTCTGCGTTTGCTTTTCATCACCTCCCTATCTCTGATGCCTAATGACGAAGCAGGTACATAGATACAGGCTATCGATAGATGCTTTGTGACTGAATCAAAATTTTAAAAGTATATTTTTGATCATACGATAGATTATGTGAGGGTTCGATTCAAAAAATAGGTACTTGTTACCTGATCTAGAGTAGAAGGAGTTTAAAAAAAATGACTTGAAGTTTTGGGTCAAGAATTTTATGAGGTTTATATCTTCCTTAAAACGGAATATAACTCGATCAATCCCTTTCTTATTAATTTTTGTTCTAGGTAAATAAATTCAGATTAGTGGTTGACTGGCCTAAAGGAGGAAAATGATGAGTGAACCAGGCTAAAGTCTCTCTAAGTAAGACAGACACGGTGAAGCTGGGTGACTGGTCGCACACTCCTGACCATGTTCCACCTCCAGGGGCCAGGAACGCGCTGAGCGGCCGGCCCATCCACAGGTGACACTCACCCGGAACGTCGCAGAAAAAGCTGTCTTTGTGGAAGTTCCAGTCGACCTCTCTTCTCTCTCTTTCATGATGATCGTCTGACCATCGATCGTCTCGGTGGCTGAAACGGCACATGAATTTGATCTTCAGTAAAATATTACGGACTTTGAGGCCGACGAGCCCACCTGTGAGAGGACACCTCCGAGCCACGCCCCGTTCTGCACTCGAAATTATGTTGGAAGGATTAACAGAGGCCCCCAACTTTAACTTTCTCACTTCTGAAAATTAGAGTCCCAACCCCTCACTTCTTCATCGTAATACAGCAAAATCTCGCCAGGCGATGACAATTTAAACAAACTCCGTGGCAAAGATTTGGAGCCACGCAGTTTACATTCAGTCTTTTTGCTCGGGCAGTGTTTTGTCTGGAAGTTAATAAACGGTCACCTTTTGGCTTGCTCATCTGCATATTTAAAGGGGTAATTGGCTAGTGTCGCTTTGTATCCCGTATTTTTCACCATGTTGTTCCACGTGACCAGTCTCTGGCCTATGGTAGTCCCTCTTGGTTCAAAACCCTAAGGAGAAATATTACAAATTCCCATTAGTGAACTTCATTTCAGGGTAAAGACAGTTACAGCTGCTTAGGCAAGCAATGTCGAGGTGACGTACAAATCAATCAAATGTACAGATGTTCCTCACCGCGACTCCAGAGGTGATCAGCATTAAAACAAGATGACATGATAAGAGTCACCTGTTAACTATGAGGAAACGATTCGATTCTTGGGTATGTTACATGTCTCAAGAAAGAGGAAAAGAATCGTATCTGAAGCTTCTTTCAAATCCACGCCTAAGCATTTACTAAACACTTATTTTTATGTTGCGAAGAATCATGGCTGGATTAAATTTGCTGTGCATGTTGCAGTGTTTTATAAAGAGGTGCCCATCCTTGCTCACATCTCCCTTGTGATTCCACTGCCAGGGAACGTTTGCTTAAAAACAGACCCTGCTTTCTCTCAGCAGCACCGAAGTTCCTTTAACTTCTTTGGGGAAAAAAGAGATGCTCAGTCTTAAAGACTTTCCGAAAAGCGATTGCGGTATGCAGATTCCGCAACTGCTTTTTAGCTTAAACATGGGCCCCAAGAAGCACAATTTCCAGACTTTAGATGGTGAGCGAGTTCCTTGACCCTTTAAGAACCTGAGAATACAGATAAACCATGTCTTT
>NW_006439191.1:9279644-9290632 GCF_000325575.1 Pteropus alecto | reverse complement strand
CTCCAGAAGGTTTTTCTTCTTTAAAAAACGGGATACTATATAACGTAATGCAACGTGTATTAACACACTTGATTTTTAGAGAGGATGTTGGGCTAAAGAAAAGAGATAAACCCTCCCGGCTCAGTTCTCCTTACCAGCAACGGATCGGAAAAATCTGGGAGCTCGGGCACCAGCACGCCAACCAAGGCACAGACCACGATGAGCACGGTGCACAGGCCCAGAACCACCACGGGCCAGTCGGCGATCAAGGCTGCGTAACTACAGAAGCAGAGAAGTCACAGAAAAGGCCGCTTAGAAGCAACGTAAGAGTTTTTTGCTACCCAGTAGAGCCACCTGTTCAGTCTTCCTATTCCGACCCACTACAGGTATCTACCAGTAAAAGATCTAAGGAAATGATAAGTATGTCTATGTATTTACAGAAAATTATAAGATCGCCGTCCTCTCATTTCTGTGACAAAGTAGCAGTGTCACATGCCACAGGCTCCCGAGAGTCAGAATACTGTCTATTTCGGAGAAATGATGCCTTATATCTACAACCGCGCCTGGAAAAGGGAAGAGCTAACATCTGCATCCGGGTGAAAAGGACACGTGTTTTCACGGAGAATCCATCCCCCCTCGGAGTCTCTTCCAGAACTTCCGGTGCTCTGGTTGTTCCCTTTCTCTGTACTTTTACTCTACCGGTTCCTGAGAAAGAACTCAGCCCATAAGCAGGTTCCTGGGGTGTAAATCTTAAGAATAACCAAACCAAACAAACCAAACCGCCCACAAACCTGTAACTCTCCTTCCAAGCTAAAACCATAATGAGCACATCCATCAGACTGTGATGGCAGAGATTTTCGTTTTACTTATTTATGCAGTGCGGCGGCAGCACCTAGAATGGCATCTTTTAAAAGGTGCTTGATAACTATCTACCACTTAGATGAGCAGACGCCCACGTACCTACGCTCCATCACTGTCCAGCCGCCGCGGCCTGGCTTAGGCGTCTCCCTGTACCTCGCAAGCCCCTCCCTCTCACCGAATCCCACCGCCATGCCTTTTCCTCCAGAAACCCTCCCTCTCGCTCGTTCTCCACCTCTGACCGAGAAGACCTGTTTCTCTGTCACTCCATGAGATCCGGGGCCACGCCTCATGACCCAGACGCTTCTAGATCTTGGCTTGAACTGACTACTCAGTAGAAGCCGACGCCACTGAACGTTTCTAAAATCCAAAATCGGTCTTGCCAACTTCGAGTTTCTCACATTTTTATTAGAGAACAAAGAAACGTTTAACTGGTGGACAGTTATCTTCAAATTCTCATCAATGTTAGCTCATTTGGCTACTGTCGTGGCTATTTCTGGCTCATCTGAAATAGGGTCCTTACTCGAATATTTGTGTTTTTTCTTCAACATCATTCCAGATGCCAGCAGTTTAAATAAAGCTGGCGACTTGAAACGTCGTTTTGAAAAAGCTACTATCTGTCTCTCACATGGATTGCTGATGCTCATATTTTGATTTCTCAGCTTCATAGATCTGGATCTGCGGGGATATTTACCGCAAATTAAATTTTAATAAGGAAATTAAAATACAAAGTAGTTACACTAAGGGGATATTTTCACGGGTATTTTTCACTTTTAAAAGTGAAAAGTAGCCTTAGAAAAATAAAGCATGACAACTGCCCTTACGAGGAGTTTCAGCTCTTCTCATCTTTTGTTTAGATTATCATCTCATTGAATTCTCACTTTTGAGATGAAAATGAGGCAGACAGGCCAAATAACGCGTTCGAAGTCACAAAACTGGCCCAGCTGTGAAATAAATAAGTCACGAAATGGAATGTACAATATGGTGACTACGGTTAATAATATCGTACTGTAGATCTGTTAGAAAAGTAGCTCTCGAAAGTTCATATCACAAGAAGAAAAATCTGTAAACACACACACACACACACACGCGTGATGGGTGTTAACTAGACTCCCCGTGGTGATCATTTTGCAATACACACAAATACCGAATCATTATGTTGCACACCTGGACCTAATAGAATGTTATGTCAATTATTCCTCAATTAAAAAATG
This sequence comes from Pteropus alecto, assembly GCF_000325575.1. Taxonomy (NCBI): domain Eukaryota; kingdom Metazoa; phylum Chordata; class Mammalia; order Chiroptera; family Pteropodidae; genus Pteropus; species Pteropus alecto. The sequence goes on along the minus strand of NW_006439191.1, from coordinate 9,288,581 downwards.
TCACAAAGCAGAGAATCCAGGTAGTCTGGCTCTAAAGTCTGGCTTCTCAACCACTACGATTTCATCTCTTGCTTCAAACACAAGAGAAGCAAAAGGCATCAGGGATAAGTCAACTCACCGCAAATATATGCTTCTAAAATTCAGTTTTCGGCTGAATTCCTAAGCCACAATAATAGTTAATTTCTCTATGCAAAATCACCTAGATCCATAGGACTTCAAGTCTAAATATTATTCACTAGACTGTAAATTCTGGATTTAAAAACTCACTCAGGAAAATAATGCTAGATAAGATGAAATAACCTTTTAAGAATAATTCGGAATATAATAAAAACACACAAATCACAATATGCTGATTGTGGTTGTTCGCCTGTAAACACCAAGTGGTCAGAAGCTTTTGCGTTCCTAGAACACACCCAATGCTTACATTCCCTACCCTTTATTTCCTCCTCCGCCAAATGCAAATTAAGATGAAAGTAGCTGGTTTTGGAGCAATAAAGTCCTTTGTCAATAGCACACTTGAGACTTTCTCTTCATCGCTTAGGAGTCCTTTGCATTTTAAATCTTTTAAAATATCAGCCCTGTGAAATGAAAATGGCCCCGGGCTTATCTAATCATTCACTATACTTTATTTTAAATAGATCGATTTTCTTTCACATGAACCAGAAGTTACTCATTTTTACCTCCAAACATGTTTTCAATAGAAGGGAGTGAGCCTCAAATTGCTTAGTTTTCATACTGTGGTTCAATTTACCCCCAGAATGCCTTTTTGTTTTTTGTTCTCGAAAAATCTACACAGGCATGCGTAGCAACCCTAAAAACCCGCTTCAATAATGCTTTTCTTCCTTTAGAAAACATTTGGTTTTGATTTTCCAGCGCTGCTGCATGCCATGCACGTGGGCTGAGTGCATACGGGGACCTCAGGGCGTTAGTGACTTCACGGTTCTTCCACACGCGTTTACCTGTTCCAGGTTACACTCCACTGCCTCGCACAGGTGTTGCACACGCTGACCCTCTCCCAGAGACAACGGCTCACACTGAGAAATGGCATCTCCGTCCTGAGCACACGAAGCGGCACGGGGAAAGCCCCCACTGTTCTGAGTGTCACTCAGACGAGAGCTTCTCCTAAAACCGTAGCACTGCGCAGGACGCGTCTGCCTGCCCTGCCATCGCCACACAGCTGTGGGTGCCCCGTGGGAACAACGGTTTCACGTACAACGGGAAACTCAGACGGTGGTTGTAATACTGAGATAAAAATCTCATAAAGCCGGAACATTGGGGAAGTAAAGAAAATTAAAAATGGCCTGTAAAATTTCACTGCTACGTTATTTTTCGCTAATTCCACTCCTGGTGAGTCTGGGTTCGGGGCACATAGTCTAACTAAGTTTAAAGAATAAAGTACTCGCACATTATTTTCTTTGAAAAGTGGTTACCGCATGTACATGCGAAGGATTTTCGAAAGGACCACTCCCATCACTAGAATATGTTCTTCTGCGTGTCGTAATGATACTTGTCTTTCGTCTGTCTGGTCTAATTTTGGACATCTTTAGATAATGCCACAAGGTGAGTGTAAATGCAATCGGCCCCTGCGACACCTGGGTCACAGCAGGCAATCCTGCTCCAGTGAGTGACCCCGTGACAGTTGTCCCGGAGGCCTCACCAGCTAGCTGCCTGGGTTAGATCTTCCAGGGCTGACTTGTGCTCAAGTGACATCATATGGGGGCCTCTTTTAAATGGGCCATTTGTATTACGATAAGACCCTCCACAGGAAGTTTTCCTCTCTTAGCAACAAAGGTTTTTTCCCCTTTGCCCTTCAATGCCTTTCTAGAAACTCTCTCTTCTGTCCCCGATCCCCTTCGGAGCAGAAGCCCTGCTACAGACTCCAGACGGTAAGAAGGGCCTTGGGCTGGAGGCCCCCTTCTCGTGACCAGCCACCCAGTCCTCAACCACTGCCAGCCCGGTTTCTGCTCTCAGACGCTTCTGGAACTGCCGAATCAACCAACTCGTCCTGGTTTTCATCTTTCCTGACCCGAGCGATATTTAACGCTTTACTGCCCCTTTCTGAAAATCTCATCCATATAACTCTTCCATATTCCTCCTGTACGCATTTCAAAATGTTACTAATCATAATGTTTCCGGTTACACAGTTACTCGTTATGCTTTATTTTAAATGGATCGGTTCTCCTCAAATGAACCAGAAGTTACGCATTTTTACCTACAAACCCAGTGGCATCGGTTATCCATTTAGCGGGAGGGATAACGGTGGAGAAATTCCACAAAAGAAAACAGGATACAGAACTCTTTCTTTCTTGTTAAGTAACGAACTCTTTCGAGAAGCAGCATTACATATTTAAGGATGCAGGGCATTGTGGGAACATAGAAATGGCAGACATGGATCTTGTCCGAAAGGAACTTAGAGTCTAATACATAACATCAGACAGGTAGGTACACAAATACCTAGAAAACCAGGTAAGCAGAGATGCGTGTTTCAGAGGGATATAGATAAAAATGTTTTGTGAATTCAACGAAGGGATTGCTTCCAGCTAGAATGAGAAAGGGGAACCAGGAAAGGCCTTTGTGAAGAAGTTGTATTTATATCTACATACACTGAAAAGCAGAAATTAGAACTTCTAAAAATATCAATCTTCAAACAGAAAAATATATACAAATTTTTTTCAAAATGCAAGTTTTAGTCATTTGAGAAGGCTTATTATTTTTAGAAAAACAGAAATTCATTTTCTTAATATGCCAACTTTACTTGTATAATCTCTTCCTTTTATTTTTCCACATTTTTTTTGTAAAAATGGATAAATAAAAGGTAGGATATACATACAATATCATTCAGCTTTAAAAAGGAAGGAAATTTTGACATATGCTAGATCAGAGATGAAACTTGAAGACATTATGCTAAGTGAAATCAGCCAGTCACAAAATCATATAAAATACGGAACGAGTCCACTCCTCTGAGGCATTAGAGTCGTCAGATTCAGAGAGACAGAAAGTAGGATGGTGGCTGCCAGGGGCTGTGGGAGGGAGGAATGCATAGTTATTGTCTGATGGGTATTGAGTTTCAGTTTTGCAAGATGAAAAAAAGCTCTGGAAAAGCACAGTGGAGATGGCTGCATAATAAAGTGAATATACTTACTGCCATAAAACGATACACTTAAAAAACGCGGTTACAATGGTAAATTTTATGCTGTGTGTATGTTATCACAATTTTAAAAAATCATTTTTTTAAATGAAAGGGACATTAACTGATTAAAATTTATGTAGTAATTTCACTCCAAAGAGAGGGCAACTCTCCTGAATTATCAGCATCTGAACGTCTTAAGAAGTGAACTTCAAATATCTCTTGAGTTTCTTTAGGTATAATCATATTATATCTGGAGCCACAATGTACAAAGACATCTGATGAGACTGCTTTTTCCCAGAAACTTTTATCCATTTAAAAATGTTACTTTTCTTACTGAAAAGATAGAACTTTAAAATTTCTACATAAAAAAAAAAAATACCTCCATCTTAAAATGGTAACAAAAATTTTAGGAAGAAACACAACCTATTTGAAATATATCCAAGTCAAAATCTTCTTGGAGATTAAAACCACTTGGGAGATACAAGATTCCTTAAGCAGCCAACATGGGGAAAAAACTTTTTTACTGCATAAAAATATGAATGAGGAAAATGCAAACAGCAGCAAAAGGTGGAGAAAATGCTAGAAGGGGAGACGCATGCAAGTAAGTCTGTCATTTCATAAGATGATCCAGGTCACTTTACCTTTTTGGTAACTTGAAAGGTCTGGATGGTCTGAAAAAAAAAAGCAAAGGAAAAACCATCAGAAACAAAGCACATAACGTGCACAAAAAGTTAACATATATATTTAACATTTTACTTGGTACCTCTCCTTTCGTTAGAATTCTGGAAGGGTTCAAAGAGACAGTCGAGAATGTAAACACGCGCGGATTTAACCAACGATGAATGCTGAGCCGCTGGTACGCCAGGTAGGCGAGTGACCGGCTGGCTGGTGGGATCGCCCCTTCCCGACTCGCGTCACACCCTCCCGACGGAATTGGTCACAGTGGCGACCACCTCCGACGCTTCGGCGGCAGATCCGCTCGTCGCTCTTACGAGAATCCACACTGTCTCCGATCTAAGCTGCTTCTTACTTATCAAGGATCCTCTAATGCCTTAAAAAAAATAGGCCCTCAAGACCTTCTTCTATGAGAAATATTCTATTCCCTCATCTTTCAGTTTCTTCAGTATCTAGCTCCACAGCCATGTGATAAGCGGCCCCTCCCCGTGCTCCGTGTCACTCTTCCCTCGTCCTTCGGGCCCCCAGCCCCCAGCCCCAGAGTGGATAATAAGCCTTTTAAAGAAACTCCAAACTCCGACTCTGCCTCGACCCCCAAATTCTTTATTCCTACTAGATTATTGGTTTTTTCCCCCCCAATTTACTGGCACGTGGCAAACCCTTAATAAATATTTGGCGAACAAACAAAATTCACTACTCATGTTTCAATATTCACAGTGTTTTCGCAGTGTGGTTCGAAGACTCGTGGGGGTTCCCGAGACCCCCACAGGGCCCAGAGGGCCTCCGTCTTCCAACTCCACACCTGTGCAAGGCTAGATTTTCTGTATAATTCATATATTTTCCTATATTCAACCGAATGGCATATCGAGATAGGCTGACTACAGAAGCAGACGCGAGATTCCACTAAGAGAACTTAAAAGATGTGAAACGACGCTAATCATCTCACTGATTGTTTTTCGATAATATTATTTTTTCATAAAAATGTTACATTCACACGTAAAGGGCTCATTATTATTTTAAAATGAGTTAACGAAGTAGAGATTTCGAATTTCTCAGTTTCCTTTCCAATGTAGTTCCTATCAGATACAGGCCAGATAAACACAGACTCTCTGGATCTCTAATAAGTTCTGAAATTGTAAAGGGGTCATGAGATCCCAAAGTTTGACAACCGTTACACTCATATCAAGAGGATACTTAAACATCCTCTGAATAAACGAGTGACCGGCCTATCTGTGTACTCTGAGCTAACCCGAAACCTTCCCCAGGCCGTCCCACATTTGAGGAAACAAAACAAAAAATATGCAAAAAAATCTGCCTTCCAGTCTTTCTACTTCAAGCTATTACCCTTCTGGTAGTTAGAACCCTATTTCTGAATTTTCTAGTCAAATATATGGTTCACCACTTTGGGTGGTTAACACGCACAATGCAAAATGCAGATAATGTGTTCTACAATTGTACGATCGAAACCTATATAAGTTTATTAACCAATGTCGCCCCAATAAATTGAATTAAAAGTTTTTTCCTTTAGATCTAAAGGTTACGTTCTTATTTTCCCTCTCTATTTACATTTCTTTCTATGATACATGCTTTAAAAAAACATCTATCTCACTCCTGGTACAGCCACGAATGAGACCCAGAGGGTCCCAAACTTCATGGAGCTTACACTCTAGAACGTACTTTGTATTAATCTGTTTACATGAAAGAGACACATGTTCCAAATTCCATGCTTTATTTACATATCCTCGTCAGGGACTCTCAGCCCATGATGAATATTAAAATCAAGGCAACGGAGCAACCTCAGACATCGTGAGCACTGGAAACGGTCTCAGAGAAGACGGATTCCGATACCACCCTCGTCCCATTTTGTGAGTCGGGCCTCAGCTTGCCTTTGGTCATTCCCGGGTGTAGGAGTTGTCGTGAGAACTCCTTTCTCTTGGTGCCTAATCTGCTGCTCTCTGGTGTGTTTCTATCTGTTACACCAAAGGGAAAGAACCCAACATGAGGATAATCAATCGCAAACTATAATCTGCCATGTGGGAAAAGAAGCATCCTTTCTTCTGGAAGATGTGAGAATTAAAGTCAGGGTTTCTGGTGGGACGAGCATAAGAGACCTCGTTGCTTTAAGAGCAAGTATGAGCCCAAATGTTCACAGCATTACGAAAGATGACCAAAGCTGCCTTCTTTTTATGTATGTATAGTAAAGAGAGTTCATTTCTAAACATGAAAAAAAAAAAAGACACTGAAGGCATAAAGAAGGACCATATCTTATTTGTGTTCACGTCTCCAGAACCTGGGATAATGTACGGTCCTTTGTGGATGTCAGATCACAGTTCGTTAGATTGATGAATGAACATCTTTTGCCACTTGTCTCAGTAGTCACTGGATAGCAAGAATATGGGGACGTAAATATCAATCAGGTAAATTTAGTTTTATTTTCTGTTTCTCATTATTTTTTGTTTCTCTCTCTCTCTCTCACACACACACACACACACACACACACACACACACACACACACTCTGTAACTTTGACCCATTCTCGTCTGTCAATCCCAAATTCCTTTCCCACTTCACTGCATTTCTTAAGTTTTCATCTATGCTTCTGAATCCTGTCATAGAGATCCTCTAATTCAATACTCCAGAAACCATTACTATGATGGTTAATCAGAAAGGTTTTTATTACAGTGAAAAATTCTGAAAAAGTACCATACACTTTCCTTAAAGATCCCACTGTAATGAACGCCAGCATATACTCGGCCTCCTGTCTTGTCTTGCATGAGCCACACCACACCGCATCGGCTACGCCTGCCAGCCTTTGGGAGGACTTAGGAGGGTACTACTTAGAATACTTGCCCGTCCCCTGAATACACTGACCACAACACACATCTCAGTTCTGATGACTTCCTCCCAAATCCTTCACCATTGTTCTTCCCAGGCCTAAGTCAATATCGACCTTTTGTAGCAATTACCTTTATCTCGTCTTCTAAAGCCCATGATTTTCGTCAAAAAAAAAAAAAAAAAAAAAAAACCTCTTTGTTTTACAACCTATATATAAATGGATTATTTTAAACATTTACTATAACGACATAACTATGAAAACAAGCCCAGCCGGCATGTCTGGGTGTGGGCAGCACACATGTCAAACGCTAGGAGGGGAAGTGTGTGGGTACAGCGGGGCACAGCTTCCTACCCTCGGGCACTCGGCTGCTAGGCCACCCAAGGGTGCACACAGGGCAGGAGCGACAGGGAACGTCACTGAGCTGGTGAACAAAAGGGGCTTTCAGTGAAAATGTCTACTACTGAAAAAGTCACGAGAATACTTCGTTTTGGGGGTAAGTCTTCCAAGGAAAAAACCCTAAAATATTTTCAAATATAACTACATGTTAATTTTTTAATAATGGTTTTATTGAGATATAATTCACATACCACGTAATCCATTTAAGATGTAAGAGAAAATGGTGTTCAGTTCTTTTACAGAGTTGTGTATCTATCGTTATAACCATTCACTGATTTTTAAAGAATACGCTATCTAAATGCCAATGATGAAGCTATTGATAAAGCTGGGCAAGAAAATTTATTCCTACAGAGGAGACTAAGGCACTGAACGAAGAAGAGAATCACTTAACTTGTACACAAAGCCTTAATTTTTTACTCCCAGTTTTCAGGTTACCCAGGCTCAAAACTATCTCTTGAATTTCCATAGTTAAGAAGTTTTTGCTATCTTTGGGTCTAAAGTGACCCCAGAGCCACTGCGATAGATCACACGAAGCAGTTGCAAAGAAATGATATTTTATTATACACACTCTGGGTTGTAACTAATGTAAATATTCCGTCTTCCTACTCACCCCCATTATCTTCTTTTAACTGAGAAATTTCTGGATCTGTGACGAGTTTACTCCCTCGAGACAGAAAAAAACTACAGATTCATTGCATTCTTTCTGCTTGAGTAAAGTCTTCATTTTATGTTAAATTCGAGACCATAAATAGAGATTGTCGACATCGACTGCGAAAGAAAAATCGAGTTTAGCGCGAAGCTACCTCCCGGGAAAACATGAGATGGCTTTGAAGTGCTTTATACTCATGGACGTGACAGACAGATGTTTGAAACACCCAAACCACAAGCACAGGTAAAATGTGAAACCTCTTTGAGGCACAGCAATGCCATCTTTAATTCTTCTCTTGTAATCTTTTCACAGAAAATATCTGAGAAGGGGGTCGGTCCGCCATATACTTTCATCCATCAAAAGTAGCCTTCCTCCACGTGTAAAGCCGTTTCAATTTGCTACTTTTAATATCCTAATAGAGCCCGCAGAATGGTTTTTCACACTACCTGCAGTCTTCCGTTGAAAATAACAAGTAGTAAAAACAAACGAACAAACGAACAAATAAATCTAACCTCTATTATAGAGAGAAACAATATTTTTCCAGGGTGCTTTCACCTTCGAAAACACACACCAAAAACCAAACAATAATAATCTCAGGCAGGAACATCTGCCTGTTCTTTAGTTAGGTTTTTAGCCTTTTTTTTCTGATGAGAAAAAGCCCCAAGGCAGACGACATTTGCATTTTCCAGGATCCACTCCCATTCGCTGGGCGCTTAGATGAGCTTGGGTTGTGCCCAATTCCCAGAGGACCAGATGGAGCGTCACTTTCTTTCCCATTCGAGAAAGCATTATTGCACGGAAGTGGGTGACAGTGACATTGTCATAGGACTACGCTCAACTCTGCTTAAAGAAAGCAAGCACTGGCAGACTCGGGTGCTCGTAATTAGTAATAAACCGTCCCTGGCACTTCATTCTTGAGGACTGTAGGAGCACTTGCCAACCTCGGCTCCAGGACGCTGATGACCAGGGAACTCTGGTACGTGCACATGTACCGGTCAAGGGAACAGCCAGCGAGACTGTGAAGCTCTCTCAGAAGGAGGGAGAGGGGGAGGAACAGAGCAGGGTAATCAAGATTCGGGGGGGCTGGGGCGGACGCGGACGCAAGGGAGGTTTTTTTTGAAAGGGGAAAAAAAAGTAGTATGGCCGGGGGAAAGTTAACAAGAAACAGAAAAAAAATGGAAAAGCTATAAATGGTCGTTTCTTGTTTCCCTTTTCTTTTCTCCCTCTTTTAATCATTTTTAAAGCAAGAGT
>NW_006439191.1:9276575-9279620 GCF_000325575.1 Pteropus alecto | reverse complement strand
TAAAGAGAGGGAGAAGGGAAGGCTAAAACATGAAAACATGTCACCTGTCTGGAGAACTCTATTGTTGACAAAGCAGCAGGATTAACATCACGACTTACAAAGGGATAGTATCAGCTTTCACAAATTCCAAATAGCTCTTCCTAGCATTCGGGGAAATCAAAGCCCTGGAAAAAAAAAAAACAGGGCTTTGTACATTTCTGAACAACGAAAATGTTATGAAGGAAATATACTTCCCCAAGCTTTATCGTATTTACCAAATTTAAGCAAGAAAGCACTCAGGTAGCACATTTCGGTCTCACGAGTCCCCCTGGAATGTGCCATGTTGCCTTTTCGTAAACATTCCGCAAGTAATAACTTCAGTCCAGTGCTGGTACGCTAGAAAGAAAGGGTCTAAAAATAAAGAATCCGCACTTGGATGAGCATTCTTTAAAAGAATTCCAACAAAAACACCACCATCCTTCATCATGAAGTGCTTCCATGAATCACTACTGACACACGCGGGTTCTAGCACAAAGATGAAACAGAAACCCTACAGGCATGCTAAGCCCGGTCTCTAATGCATCTTTCATGCGCCAGAGCTAAATGTTTATGGTCTGCGTCAAGTGAGCTGAAGAATAACAATAACCACAACTGCTTGCGTGACACATTTCCCGAAAGCTCAAGAGATGGCAACTCAAAGTATCGGTCACCTTTGCGTCTGGAACTGTCATGGCTGAAGAGTCCCAACTACCGCGTGACATGCAAAATAAGCTTGGGAGGTGGTGGTGGGGGGCGGGGGAAGAAGGGAGGGAGGATCGGGGTGAATGACTAATATTTTTAAAGCATCTGATAAATACCCAGCACTTTTTAAATGTTAAAATAGAAATTCAGAAGAAAAAAAAGCAGTTTAGCATACATTAAATAAATATTTGACTATGAGGATACTGTCTTCAAGAAAATGGTGAGCTTAGTGAATCGAGAGACGGGAGGAAGTCTGGGCCGTCCAACTCATTCATTGAGTGACCCTGAGCAAGTCCTTTAATTTCTCAGGATTCATGAGAAACGGGTAACACCCAAAGGTGAGGTAGGATGAGTTCAATGGTTTCTATGAACCATCAAGCACAATCTACAAGAAAAAAGGCATTACTACGACCAGTGCATCTAGAAATGGCATTCGAGCATCAACTCAGAAGTCATGAGATGACCAGTGCGGAATAGCGTGAAGTCTCTGTATTCACGAGCACTGTGACCCTCTACGATTTACTGTACAAGGGTCGAACGACACCTGCAAAGAGCTGAGCATAATGGAAACGAAGAGCATCACGCCCACAGGCCTAATCAGAAGAAGAGACTGTTAGAACCATGAGGAGCCCTAAAAGCCATCCCAGCCAACGCCGTCACATCGAGAGAGGAGAAAAAGGTCTCAGATCACAGAGTGAGTCAACGGAGAGCGAGGAACAGAACGCAGATTTGCGGACCTGAATTAGTGATGACGGGCCACAGCCCGAAGAGGAGAACACCGATGCCCGCCACGTGGTCTCACCTGATCTGCAAACGGGACGGCGGGCAGGGCAGGAAGAGCTTGTCAAGAGCAAATGGCACATGCTCACGGGAGGGCACACGCGAGGATGCTGAGGTTTACAATGGGGGACAAGTGAGAGCGACGTAATTGTCCAGCCATTAACAAAAGGATGCTTAAATCAACAGTGATACATCCATACTACAGAATGCTGTGCAGAAGAACCCCACACACACACACACACACACACACACACACACACACACACACGTACCGATAGGGAAGAGTGTGCCAGGACAAAGTGAGACGTGTCAAAACAACTCATACTGTGTTTATGGGAAACACTAACTCTAAAACATATAAAGGTATTTTACAAATTCAGAAGGGAACGCAGCAAAGTGACAGCCCTGTTTATCACAAGGGAGGGGGAAGAAATCGAGAGTGAGTTTTACTTTGCATTTCTGACTTCTTCATGAGAATGTGTTCAGGAATTAGTTGTATAAGTAAGAAGTGAAAAGAATTTGTATAAAGAAATTTGTAAAAGAAACTGAATAAGTATTCATTTAGGTGTATGTGGCCGAAATATTTTATTTGCCGATTTCTCTCACTGACACACAGTCGGGGAGAGCAGGGTGCCCTGGATGACTCCGCTAGATGAAAAGAAGTAACATTACGCATGGCTCATAAATTTTCAAAGAACTCAAAATGTACATTTAATACAAAATCTAGAGTTTTTTCTGTTCAATTCAAATATGACCACACGGTTTAAGTAACACCAAGTAATGTGATTCCTCACGGACATCACCTGGGTAGCTTAGTAAGAACAGGGACTTCCAGGCCCCTCCCCAGGGTCTGGTTCGGTAGGTCTTGGAGCAGGGACTACACCGTCAGAGCCTCAACCACCTGCCTCGGACGATCTGCCAGGAACATGTGACCCCCACAAGCGAAACGATACGTGAAAACCGTCAGAACCGAAAGGTGTACAAACATCACGCGAGTGGGAAACGGGGAGGTGAAATTGGAACGGAACAGTCCGAAGAGCAGCCATTGCCGTGAGAAGTGGAATCCGAGCTGGGTCTCAAAGGACGGGCAGGTTTCGGAGAGAAGGATGGGAGGAAGAGAGGAGGGAAAACGATGCGGAGCCGAGAGCAACGCCAGGCGGCGGCGCGCGCGGCAGCCGGGGCGGGGACCTGCCCGCAGCGCGGTCCATCAGGACGCAGCGAGGAGGGCAGCGTGGGGCGGGAGCGGCTGCTTTGGGGCAAAGCACGAAATCGAAATGGATGACGGGCATGGGACGCCGAACGAACACCGTGCAAACACGAGCCAGGATGGATGGCCTGGTGGCGACACGCTCGCTGACTGAGAAAGGGGAGACAGACAGCAGAGATGGGGAGACGAGGCTGGAGCTGGTTCCAGGTACGCAGAGCTGAGACGGAAAAACGGACGATACTTTCCTCTTCCCTTAATGACTCAGAAAGCCCCTGAGAAGCTCATCAAGCGTGAATCAACACGCTGAGTATCAGCGGTCACAAATGTATATGCAAGAG
>NW_006439191.1:9266645-9275033 GCF_000325575.1 Pteropus alecto | reverse complement strand
AGTGTGGGAAACGGGGAGGTGAAATTGGAACGGAACAGTCCGAAGAGCAGCCATTGCCGTGAGAAGTGGAATCCGAGCTGGGTCTCAAAGGACGGGCAGGTTTCGGAGAGAAGGATGGGAGGAAGAGAGGAGGAAACGATGCGTATCAGGACGCAGCGAGGAGGGCAGCGTGTGGCGGGAGCGGCTGTTTTGGGGCAAAGCACGAAATCGAAATGGATGATGGGCATGGGACGCTGAATGAACACCGTGCAAACACGAGTCAGGATGGATGGCCTGGTGGCGACACGCTCGCTGACTGAGAAAGGGGAGACAGACAGCAGAGATGGGGAGACGAGGCTGGAGCTGGTTCCAGGTACGCAGAGCTGAGATGGAAAAACGGACGATACTTTCCTCTTCCCTTAATGACTCAGAAAGCCCCTGAGAAGCTCATCAAGCGTGAATGAAAACACTGAGTATCAGCGGTCATAAATGTATATGCAAGAGAGACATTCTGGTGAAATTTTGGGTAAACCAAGGTTTATATAAACTTATGTACGTTCTAACACATTTCCATACTCACTGTTGTTTAAGATTTACGCAGAATATATTTCATTACTTTTGTTAAGATAAGACACAAACATTTCTTCACTTTTGAAATTGTATGGATTTTGTCTATAAAATAGTAAAAATGTTTTCCATTTTAATTACAAACTGTACAAATTATACAGAGAAGAGTTAATACATTAATTCTAATCTCAGCGAAGGTATGTTTGTATTTCTGAAGATAAATTTAAGTTATCTATTTTACGAACAGGGTAAGGCTTTCATCAATTAGACCAGAGATCAAAAGTATAAAAAAATCATAATTCATAAACTTACGAATTATCTTCTCCAACATTTGATGATTCTCAGTGATCAGTATAACACGTCTACATTTTGCTCAGTGTGAGAGGTATTATTTGAGCTCAAAATGACAAGGAAGATTATTCATCTTTCTTAAATTCATGTCGACGTATTTTGGATTATTTTGCCCCTATGAATTTACTCAGTATCATACAAGTTCCAATTGGGAAGGTTTAAAGTCACACCTGCTATTAAACACACACACACACACACACACAAACACACACACACACACGCACACGCACGCACGCACTTGGGGTGGGGAGTTAAAAAAAAATAATAAAAACCCACTGTATCAGAATGAATTCCAACAGTGTAACCAATACCTTGCAGCTGCTGTGATATCTTCATTTTACTAGCTTGGAGAATAGACCACTCCTTCAGTTTCTACAGAAATTCTTTAATTATGCTTTTAAGAACAATATACAGCGAATTGATTTTTCTTCCTTAACTAAATTTTCTCTTATTCATCCTTTTGCTTAAAAATTAAATGTATGTAACTCAATTCACTGTCCAAAGCTTTCATAAAGATCAAAGCAAAACTATTCACAGTTTTTATAAAAATAATACTGACAGAAAAGGAGTTTTCTTCTCAGCCAAAAGTCTGAGACAAAAAAAAAAAAAAAAATCGACTTAGCTGAAAAGAATGAGGACAACTGAGAATTTTCTGAGGAAAAAATGAGGACAACCCCACCAAGGTGGGACCACATGTTTTAAAGCTACGGTGGGGTCCTTGTGAGGCTCTGTGTCTGTACTAGGGCAGCTTGGCTAAAACCTTAAATTCAATGTATTCATTTCACAACCACATCAAAGTTTAGGACACTGTTCTAAGAATAATGTATTAAAAAGACCACAATAAGAAGTCAGAGGACCTGATACCAAGTGGGTATTAGTCTTGGGCTGTAATCTCTCTGGTTTCGACCCTCATCTGTAAAATAAAGTGAGATGGATGAAATTATTTCTAAGGTCTTTTTCTGCCGTGAAATTCTCCTGTAGTCTCCTCTGGAATTTTAGATAATTCGAGTCACCACATAGGTATTTTTAACACTCTGCCACGGCAAAAGCTGAGACTCCAGGTTTCCCCTAATCAAAACTCTATGTTGAAATACTTCGTTAAATAATCAAGAAAAACAATCCTCCTGCAAGGGAGGGAAGAACCAGTATTTTAAAATTCCTTGCAAAATAATGTTGGCTCTTTATCTGAATCTCTAGGGAGGCCTTTTAAATGGCTGGATACATGCTTTCGTGAAAAAGTGCTAAAAATGATCGGTGGGAGGAAGGAGACGCACGAAATCTGATGCCAGGGTCACCTTCGTGCTAGCATGTGTCAGCGGAGGAAAAAACACCGGAGGGCACCGTGCCAGGTTGTCAAAGGCCCTCCTGGTAAACAGAGGTCAGACACCATCCAGCTCACCGGAAAAGCAAACACAAAAACAGTGCTCAGTGAAAACGGTTACTTTTCAATTTCCAAAAGCCTCCTTCCTGAGTCCCCCACCCACTCACTACCTGACACAGGCAGTATAAAAATCTTCTTCTTTTTTTTTAATTTAAAAAATTTACCTTTGATAGGCTTTTTTGGTTAACGTTTCATCCATTCTGAAATATGAACTTTGATTTTTAAAGGAGGAGCCAGGCTTTGATGAGAAACACTGTTTCAATGTTGATTTTGTTTTCTGATTAAAAAACACATTCTTTTTTTAAAGTACGAAAATGCAGAAAATGATACAGAAAAAGAATCGCCCTTCCTCTCACTATATAGATCTAACCTCTGTAATTTTTTCTGCTCTATTTCCTTTCAGTATTTTATGCTTTGGGCCAAAATATACACATTAAATATGTACACGATTAGGATCATATTGGATGCCTAAAGTCCGTGTCATGAAACTCTTCAGAAAACATAATTTTCGGTAGCTGTATAATGTTCCATTATATTTACCATTATTTATATTATGCACACAACTGTACTCATAGTAATACATGACTTTTTGTCTATTTTGTTTACGTACATCTATCTATCTTTCTCATTTATTTATAAGAGGCTTGTATTAAAGCTATGAAAAAATCACAATTGTGGCAAATATTTTTTCCTAGTTTGTGGCACCTTTTTTAACACGATTTTTTTGAACGTGTATTTTAAATTTCTTTTGTAATCTCTATGACTTCTTTTACAGTAAGAGTTACCCTTGATCCAGATATCATTTTTCCCTAGGTTTCACTTACTATTACTTTGTGATGCTCGATTATCATCTTCTGTAAAGCTCTGTTTTAAGGGGAGAAAAATAGAGTCCAAAAATTCATTTTCATAAAATACATGGCATCTGATATTGTGAGAACAAAGAGCTGATCGTGCTGCATCTGTGCTGCCAGGGGCTGATTCCATGGTCCAGCTGGACCACCCAAACCCAGTGCCGGCTGTGGCTTGGCACCATCAGGTCACACTTGCTCCCTTGAGTTTAATGATCAGCTGGGACAAATGCGGATTCTAAGATGGATGGGTCCTTCCGGACTAAACAGTGGTGACAGAAATGTCTCGGTTAGTTGGAGAAACTGGGCTGGGAGGGTACGAGGCCTGGGGAAATCCGCTGTCTGCCTTCCTGCCCCGCCGGAAGAGGGCTGACCTGTCAGAAGGAAGGACAGCCGGTCTGGCCCCATTTGAGAATGCGAGCTTGGTGGCAGTCACTGGCCCAGGGGCTTATCTCGGGGTTTCATTCATGAAGCTTCTCTGCTTCCTCAGTCTGAGTGGATCCACTGATCCGATTCTCACAGAATCACACTGTTTCAGTTATTCTGGCTTCAGGATAGGCAAGTCTCACGACAGAATATGGTTAGTTAATCCTAATTCTCTGAAGCAACTAAGAGCTTTTGAGTGTGATCGTTGCATCTGCTACTTGAAAACAATTCTGGTTAATGAAAGATGGGAAGAGATTCTTCAATGGACCCCCAACCAAAAGGAGAACTTGAATTCTCAGATGACACGCACGTGCTAGATTACAGTCTACAACAAAGACCCTCAAGGAACTCTCAGACGCCCTTTGCTCACTCCGAACAGCTTCACGACGGGCTGGCTGCGTGGACCACACGGCGGTAACATGGTCACAAGCCTCCCCAACGCCTCCCCCTGCATTGATCATCCTCTGCAAAGCCAACTCACACTCATCCCTACGTCAACACCAAGCTTTCCCAGAATCTGACTTTACGTCACAGGCTGAGGTATTTTGGAGGCAAAGACTTGCATCTGTAGAATCCAAGGACTCTTTCTTGTCGTAAATGTTAAAAAAAACACCCTTTCCGCTCCTTCTTCCTGGAAGTGCTGATATCTGGTTCTTCTACGTGGAAAACGCACATCTTTTTATCATCCTGGCTTCCGTCTATCGCGAACCCTTCAGCGTAGGGCTGGAAAGGATGCGTTCCCACCTCTCCTGAGGAAGGCCGCCTAAGCACAGCCCTTCATCTCTTCAGCATCACTAAATCGCCCCTTTGTCATCTCTTCTCCACCCTAAAAGTTCCAATTCGCTGTGCGTTTGTTGAGCAGTCGCAAGTCAAAGACACAGTTTCTTCTCTCCAGCACCAAAGCAGGACGCTGGGAGGCTGACGGAAATGTGAGGGGGAAAGCGAAGAAGGCGGGCCATGGACAAGACTGTGATCATGTCCCAAAATACTCTACTTCTTAGATTCCGAACTAAAAATGCAACTTAACTTCGCTATCTTCGAATCAAAGAAAACGGATAAATATCAAGATGGCAGCTCGGCTAAGAAGATGGGAAATTTTAGGATTAAAGGGGAGAGACTCTGAAATCCCTCACGTCACTCTTAAGCCATTCCTAGCTCACCAGCTCTGTAGTAAGAGGCCTAACATACCAGCTCTGTAGTAAGAGGCCTAACGTATAAGTGTCTGGCTTGACGGATGCTTACAGATGTACACATCCGTGTAAGCACCAATCAGATCAAGTTACAGGGCATTTCTCGGCACCCCACAAGGCTCCCCTGTACCCCTTCCAATCAGTAATCAGACCCTACCCCAGAGGTAAGCAACATTCAGGCTTTCATCGCCATAGATTAGCTTTGCCTAAAGGATCGCCTTTTTTCATCCGGTCAAAAATAAAAGTTTAAGTAGCACTTTAGATAGTAAAATTCGAGTTAGCTCAGTTGAGGAAAATATATAAAAATGAAGTCTCAGTAACATTTTAAATGGGCGACTCCTAGATGAGTCTCTGTTCATCTTTTCTCTCGACGTTTTAGAAATATCTGTCCTGATGACTTAAAAGGTAGACACCTTAAATTAGCTATAAAAGGCCTTCAACGAGCAGCGAAGCTTCAAGGGTCTACAGCAAAGCCACTCCTGGGACCGTCATCTGTCATTATGTTACTTTTGAATAGATTATTTAAAAATCCATACTGTTCTGCTCCCTATATTTTAGTCTCTTCCACACTTTAAGATCTCGTCTGAGTTGACAATATCTAGCTGTAGTAAGTGCACGCCTCTGACATTTGGGCAGAATATTTCAATGGAGATTTCTACGTGCTCTTGTGAATACAGAGCTGTCTGTGACGGTGACAGATCCAGGCAGGAGACAAAGGATTATCCACGACAGTGAGAGATCCAGGCAGGAAGTGAAGACCCGAAACTTTTAACAGTTGGGAGGGGGTAAGAAAAACCAGCGAGCAATGTATTACGAAAATGACAGTCGGGGAAAGGGTGGAGGCATGGATTCCATCAGGGGGAGGGATGAGCAGAAAGGATGGCATCGGGCCGTGGAACGTAAAGCGACGGTTTAGGGAGTGGCAGGTGGCATCCCACGCTACGGAAGTGAGGACGTGAACAAACGAGATGAGCTCGTCACAGGTCACCGACCCAGGTGATGCCAGGAAAGGCCTGATGGCAAAAGTTAAACTGTGAGGCATTGAAAGAGGTCATATAAAGTAAGAGCATTAAGTGTAACGATGTATTAGAGGTAATAATAAGCAACATTTACAGACCTTCGCTATGTGCCAAATGCTCTTGTTAGCACTGGACATATATTACAACATTTTAAAATTCTTAACCCTGTGAGGTAATAAGCATAGATTTTATACCCGAGGAACTGAGAAAGGTTAAAGAATTCACCCCAATTCCCAGTTAATAAGTGCAGAGGCGGGATTCGAACCCGGGCGGTTCACTCCTCGGCCCACACTCTTAACCTCTGTGCAAAATGACAGCAAACATTCCAACCGATCTCATCAAGCATCGGGTGACGCTGCCCACATGCCGGGGGCTGAGACGGGCAACTCTGGTTCCAGTAAACCAGAGAGAGGGGAGCTCGTCAAAAAAGCCGCTATAGGATGTGTGCTTAGGAGGTCGCAGTGAGGACCAACTCAGCCAGACGCACAAAATCGTAATGGGTAAAGTCTACAGTTTCCATTTTCTTAGCAAGTAGTGTCTGGTAGTCGGGGGCCTGGCACAAAGGCATCAGAAACCATGACGATGACAGCACGAACTGTGATATTGAAACGAGAGGATTCAGTTTAGACCGCACTCCCCCAAAAGAACATGCTGCACTTAAAATGTGGAAAATCTGTTTACTGCATCTCCAAGAATCCGCTGTGTGTCCCACACTAGGTCGGGTCTCTGTACTACGTGGGGACGGCACACACAGCCTGGAGGAGTCGGGTGGCTTCTTCCTCAGGATCTGTCCACGGTAGCTCTGGGCACCTGCCATCTGCGTGAATGACCTACAGATGACGAGGGCAGCCTGTGGCAGACACCCGTGCTTCTCATGGTCGCCCGCATGATCTGTGATCTGTGCCATCTCAGCTCTGTGATGGACTCGCACTGTGCTTACTACATAGCGAGCACTTAGCAACTGTTTCTTGAACTAATGCGGAAACTAAAAACAAAGAAGCTTGAGCCAAAAAAATAAAAAATCAGTTACATTTGAGCAGCGCAGAGATGTGACGGAAAAGCTTCAGAATCCGACAGACCAGGACTCAATTCTACGCTCTGCCGCTTATTTATGAACCATTTCATCTTTTAAACACTAATTTTTCCAAACTCTAGGTTCTGCATTTATAAAATGGAGATGACAATAATAACTCTGAATTCCTTAGGCTGTTTTCAGGGTTAAATCAGAGAATGCACGTAAAATATAGCACACTGTCTAGCATATAGTGGGGGTTCAATAAAATCATTAATACTGTTATTACAAATTTAATTGAGACCGTTAAAGTCCATTTTCTTCACCAAAGATACAGGGACGATGCACGACCGAGATTTGTTTCATAATTGAAAAAAACTATTTACACTCGAGGGACTATTCATTATTTTGGAATATTCTAGAAAAATTATGGTGATGATAAAACAGTATGAATATTCTTAGGAAGATCATTTTGTTTTAAGATTACATACAGGAGATGGTCATGAGGTAGCAGAATAAGAAAGAATTTAAATGTTTTGTAATCTAAATGGCAACGTTGACAGAAAGCTAAATATTCTTAACTGCTTATACACGTCTTCAGAATGCTCCCCACCTGTCCCCATTTTAAAACCTTAATAGGACACTTACTATGTTCTCTTTAGTATACTCTATAATTTACATTTTATAGACTTAATTCACAAGGATACTGAATTACTTTTCTTTTAAATCATCATTTTTAAACGGAATGTCTTGGGTTACTTATTTTAACTAAGGAAAATTAAATAATTTCTAACCTCTGTGGTGCTAAAAATCACACTGGAATCCATGTGGAACTGACCTCTCCGAAGGTGTATCTGGACCCCAGACTGTGACCGTTTGTCCCTTCAACAGCGAATGTCCACGCTTCGAATACTAAAATCTCGGTTCTCTTTCTAACTGGCAGGAATATGCCATTCTAAGGGAGAAACTGCTGAGATATTTATGGATTACGGGTGACTGTGTTGCTGAATTTCCTCTACTGTCTTCCACGTCTGTCCAGTTTAAAGCCCCCTTACGCGTTCAGTGGCTACTGATTAGCTGAGAAAAACTCACCCTCACTTTAACTGTGAAATAGTTTACGAGATCTCCCCACGAGAGACAGTGAGCACGTTGCAGAGACGAGATCAAAGACCGCAGTGAACGATGGTAAAAACGTGCATTTTGCACACAGTGTATAAACTTAGTTTACGAGATCTCCCCACGAGAGACAGTGAGCATGTTGCAGAGATGAGATCAAAGACCGCAGTGAACGATGGTAAAAAACGTGCATTGTGCACACAGTGTATAAACCCCCACGCCAACTCAACCAAACTTGTTGGCAAAAGAAAAATGCCCACACTTCTATTATGAATTACCTAGTTCTCCTTAAAACGACGGAGTTCCAAGGCTTGGCAGGTCACGAGTTGAAGAGCAACTTATTCTGCTGGTCACTGACAGCTGAGGGAAGCAGGTTGTGGCGAATGCGTTCTCGAACGCATTTTGTGTCTGCCACTTCTAAGGGGGGACAGTACTAAAGGTCAAACTACCTCATGACCCTGGTCCCGTGCACTGCACACCCCAAAAGAGGATCTACAGG
>NW_006439191.1:9231188-9266483 GCF_000325575.1 Pteropus alecto | reverse complement strand
AAGCAATTAGAATTCTGAAAAGGGCAATCAGTTAATGTGAAGACGGTTGAGAAGTACTTGGGTTAAAACAAAACACTTCTTCCTCAGCCCGTGAAGTTAAATTTGCATGGCGTAGTTGGCGGTTATAAAGCAAACAGCCCCACATATTGTATTTTAAAGTTACAATCAATTATAAAGCACTTGCCCTTAAACTTGAGCCTTTCCGTGCCTGATGGTTGCTGTGAGCCCCGCCCAAAACATGATAAATTAGTGTACAGACTATACTCCTTCTTAATTAAGATGTGAATAATAATCACTAATACGAGATCCAAGAAAATCTCATAAGAAAGCCAGAAAAATCTTATTAAACTTAACTAACTTAAGAGCATGGAATGCTGGAACGAAGTCGAAAATGCTCAAGCCAGAATCCCGGACACCACTGCTGCTCACTAGAATTTTAAGCTTTCGGAGAAGGGGGTAAGGAAGTAAAAAAAATAACAATAATAATACAATTTGGAGCTTAATGTAGGGTTGAAATCTGCATTACAGGGGGACATTTTAACAACCAAATAACACATTTAAATAAATCTCTCCCAGGGACAGCTTTACGATGATGTAATTTTAGTTCTGACAGCCAGTACGGTGGCTCAATCAATGGAGAAGAAGACACAGTCACGTGTCAGATTTCTGTTTCAACAATCTGTTATAGTCATATTTACTGAGATGTGTCACCTTGTCCCTCCCACCTGGATAACCTTCCTTCCCCCCGAGGCACACTCCGTCCCTTGAAGGGACTCTCATGCCAGGTCAAACACTCCGGGGAAACCATGGGAGACTCCTGAGCAGGCATAATGAACGCAGTGTTTCAGGAGGGCGGCGGGGGCGGGCCCCAGTGACCACAGACGCACGAACAGGGTCTGGAGGAATGAAAGTACTGAGTGTCCGCCGTGCTTCTCACTGGACACACAGAATCGTGCTCCGAAACAGTAAATCGCTCGCCTTCCTGCAGAAAGCGTCACGCTCGAAGCGCACACTGCTTGGTAAGGTCAGGGCCCTGACCCCTCAAATGGAGACAACGAACCGGTTTAACTGAACCGACGACTCAGCAAATCCACATAGAATAAGGCATCGTCTCTGGTCCTGGGCCCTGTCCTTCTGCTCCGCCTTCTAAATTCATAAAATACACAGGAACAAAGATAAGCCCAAGCGCTTACTCAGGAAGCCGTTTCATCCACCAGTTTTATAATCCGATTGCTCATGAAGTCACTTATCCTGGATTCGCGAATGTCCTGGAGGTGGCCGGAGCTGAGCAAACAGAAAGCTTCTCTGGGCTGAGTCTCCCAGGGGCACGGTCTCCTCGCCCCTCCTGGTATTTCTCAAAGGGGCGCCAGAATCCAGAGAGAAAGGAGCTCAGGGGCGGTGGGCTGGGCTGGGCCGGGCCTCCAGCTTTGCTTGTTTTCCTCTTCGGGAGTCAGGCTACGATTTTGTTAAAGGTCAGAAATCGGTTTTATTTGGGGGGAGAGTTAAAGGACAGGAGAAGGCGGCCCCCAAAACTGACTCGAACAACAGTAATAAAACAGCATTTTAAAGGAAACAAACCTTTCCGTCCTCCTCCCACGGTCTGGAGAGAACCTCGTTCCACGTGACCCCTGGTGCCTGATTCCCGTTATTTCATTAAAACCTAATAAAATCGAGCTCTTCAGAAGGATTTGACTGATGCTTAATTATTTCTTCGGTTCAGCTGACCATTAATTTCTGAGTGTTTACTAAGGGCAGGCCGCCGGCCAGGCCCTGGAGGTACACACCGACCGGTCCGAAGGAACTGGTTCAACAAATCTAGGGAACCACCAATGAATCGAAGCCGTTAGAACCGCATAGTTACCGCATGTAAGGTACCTAGATACTTAATCAATGCTTCATCGATAAACGAATCAGTAAAAACACAACGTTTGCAACCCATTGTTTTGGGGGAGCCGTCCTCTTTGACTGACTATAGCATTTCATTCTTCAAAGGTCGAATGAGACGAACCATAGGCTCCACGCCCTGTGATGCTTGCTCTGGTCCCTTCTCCCGACAAAGGAGCCTGCAGGACGGGCTGCCTCACATTGGCCCCCACGCTCCTGGCCTCCAGGCCTCCGACTGCCATGCTGCAGGCAGTTGGGCAAGTCTTCCCCTGTCTCCCATGATGCTTTCCCCTCTGACCCCATCTCTCTCTCCGGGAGCCATCTCGCACTCTGTGATTTGGGTAGTGAGGTGTGTTGTTATTTTTGCCTCGATCACCTCGCTCCCACTAGACGATAAGCTGCCTGATGGCAGTGACTAACTCTGTGAGGTTTTCTAAAAAGATACTAAGCTTTATGAATGTTTCCAAAAGAAATTCCGGAGAATTTTTTTTTTTTTTCGTAATCATCCACTCGACAAACAAACTGACTTCCAAATATGCCGCGGGCAGTAGGCTGTATTTCAAATTCCAAAATACCAAGCAATCGGTTGACTATCTTGGTTTGTGTATAAAAGAAAAGCTATAATTTTGTAGAATCAATTTTGCTAAAAAGAACACAAAATAGTACAGCACTCAAAATTCTCCTGTAAATGTTAAGTTCTATAAATTCTTTTAAATTACACTTAACAATCCACTTAAGTTTGGAAAGAAGACGCGGTAGATAATAATTGCTTTTTCCCAGGAATCGGAGATGTAACCGACCCATAACGATGTCTTTTACATTTTATTGTCTGGCAAATATTTTACTTTTTAAAACTTTTTTAACCAAAAAGAGAAAGAGAACATTTGAACCGTTTCTTTTTTTTCCGTTCACGCTCTAGTATCTGTTAAACACCACCAGTAACATGGAAAGGGGGTAAAGGACGCATTACTTCATTGCAAAATGTTATATTAATTAATTCTATGAAATAAAAAGGACATTGTTTCTTGACATTTATTATTAAAGTAAAAGATGACCAAGGCTCATATTCCAAAATGTATTACAGACTGTGCAATGCATTCCAGGAGGCATAGCGCACTCTGAAATCTGCTCATTTATAACATAAAGAAGTCTCTAAAAGAAATCCTACTAATAAAAAGGGCCGTCACTCAATCTGACTGCCAAACGGACTAACTTGGCAAGCAAGCCTGGAACATTTTAAATTTTACAAACGTTATCCTGTTTTAAAAAGTTAATTTGGACTACTTTAAGGAACGTAAAAATAAACCTTGGTTTCACTGAAATCAAGATTAAATCTTACCAGACTTCTAAAATTAACTATCGTAATCAGATTATATAATTAGCATAAAGTATAAAGGCTCTGAGGCTTTGGGGCTGGAGACGCCCCCTTTTCCTCTTGCCGAAGGCAAATGAGTGACCATCTTTTCCACTTGTTCCTTTCTGGAGTTTGATGGGGCGAAGCGTGCAATTTATGAAGAATGAAAAGCAATACTCACTTAAATCAGGATTCCGCAATAGCCTGACTTCTAAAACAATGCTAACGGAATTAACACATGCAGCAAAGGACGACAATGACAGAAGAAGAAGAAAAGGAAGAGGAAGAGGAAGAGGAAGAGGGAGGAGGAGGAGGAGGAGGAGGAGGAGGAGGAGAAAACAAAAAAACAATGGTGAAGAGAAAGGAGACGGACGCTGTTCCGGGCACGGGGCTGTGTGCGAAACGGCCACGTCCCCCCATCTTTACCGAGGCAGAAAGCGAGGCCGAGCGCGCCAAAATCCTCAAACAAGATCTCGAGGCCAGCGAACGGCAGAGCCAGGATTCAAATGTTTTCCGAGGTCTGTGCTCTTACTACGTCAGGATGTGCAGTGAGAAAGAGGGAGGATCAAGGAAAATGTGGGTGACGATGGAGCACCCAGAGTCGCTCCCACGGGCCGGCTGCACTTCTCTGCCTTTGAGAAAAATGTTACTTTTACATTTGTATCTTAGATCCATTTCTAAAAAGCCCAGGCAGTTATATGTCAAATCATCAGATGCTTCTGCCTTCAGATGAACGTGCACGGGGGCTCTGTGGGCTGGGACCGTGGCCTCTAGAAGGTGCTGGAGGACACTGAGCACCTGCCACGACCCTTTAGAACCTCGAGCTTCAGGTTTTTGAAGAAAAGGGATTTTATCTTTTGTCATTTCCTTGGTAGATTTTAAACAAAATACAAGCGATCCAACTCCAATTCACTAGAATAATGTTGACAAAAAAAACGGTATTGGTCAGACCCTGCCGTTATTCCACGTGTTGCTTGTTTCATCTGCTCCCACGGAGGTCTAAAAGGGGTCTCGGGTGCTTTAACAGAGCCCAGGAAGATAGGTCCGTCCAATAAAACGTCCTACGATGATAGAAAGGTTCTACACCTGTGCTGTCTCACCCGGGAGACACTGGTCACGTGTGGGTACTGAGCACCTGAAATGTGCCCCGTGTGACGGAAGACGGAATTTTTAATTATTTTTAATTGAACTGACCCTACTGAACAGCACAGGTCTAAAAAATGCAGTTCAACCTTCTCTTCTTGCAAAAGACATCTGTCGCACAGTGCTAGACAGGTTACGAGTTATATCAGTAAATAGAAGCAAAGGATTATTTAGCTACCAGTAACCTTTCAGCAGTAAGAGAGAAAAAGAGAGGGAAATGAATTTATAGAACTAGAGTCTGCCTTTCCTTCTGAATTCATATGTAAACCTGGCTCATGCCCCGCAGGAGAACGGATATCGAACCTCTGCTCTCCACGGAACACAGCAGCCACTCAGTCACTATTTACTAATCGAAGAAGACGGTCGAGCTAAGGAAGGCTCATGCCGAATCTAGGTGCCTTACCCTATGCATGTGTCCGCCACATCGCTGAGGCCGGAGACCACGTTCGCGGTTTTGACCTCTGTCTCCAGCACTTAACGCCTGGCGAGTGCTCATCAAACACCTGCTACATGAGCGAGTAACTAACCTCGAATGTCTCCATTCATTGCTTCCAAAGCCTTAGGAAAGCCATTTGGGCTGAGTCTGGTAACAGGGCCAAATCAGAGCCTCTGTGGGACCTGTGTCAACGTCCAGGGTTTTGCTATACGGCTGATGAAGTGTCCGAAGTGATTGTGGGTTCAAATTTCCTAGCTAAATATAATAACACAATCATCGGGGGCCTGGACCACTGCAGAGCAGGTGCAGCCAAGGAAGACGCTTCGGAAAATGATGCTCAGAACTGTAGCTTTAGCCCAGGATGTCAGGACTTAACATCGACAATAGGACAAGATCTCCTTATAACCCAAAACAAGATCTCTCATTTCTTACTTAAGAAAAAGAGTTCACATCACAGAAAGAATTACTGTCGTCAGGGGAAACAAAAAGAAAACCTCTGAGAAAAGTGAGCCAGAAATTAGAAAACTAATAAAGAACCGAAGGGGAAAGGAAATACAGGTTACAAAAAATTACACAGTCACGAAGTATGGGGGCGGGGGAGGGGGAGGCACAACGTTGATTTAACCTTTAAGGGGCTGAGCTAACGGGAGGGGGCTCCGCGCCCCGTGCCAAGCCTTCTCGACTCTGAATGGCTGTAATTCCTCCAGGCTGCCACGGGGAACATTCAAAGTGACCATCTGTCTACGAAATCACCTTTGGGGAAATAAAATCGCATTTGGCAGGTACCCAAAACTATCACCGGCTCCCTACCATGATAATGAGTCTGTGGCCTTGCCAAGCTCCGCTGACGAAGCCCTCTGTTACAATCAGGCACATTTCTCTGCAGCACCAAATTAAAAAGTAAGTACAGTTTGGATTAGAAATTTTGTGTGCTATTTTTGGATGCAGAACTCCTTATTAATTGTCAGAAACCATTACCCTTCTCCTTTTAATATGGCAATAAGAAGACCCCCAGATGAATAGTTTGCTTCAACCAGCACACATGGAACGTGACTGGTTCTTGAGAGACGCTGTCCAGGTCTCTCTGCGGGAGAAAGAGCAGATCGTCACCGGGCAGCCTCGCAGACCGCTCGCTGCACTGGGTTCAGGATGGAGACCTCGGTGAAGCTACGTCTGGTGACCATCGAAACGACCCCTTCCTGTCCCTGTTCCCCTTCCTTAAACATCCCTTCGGGTCTGCGCGCTTTTCCCGTCCGACTCTCCCCGACCTTCCGTGTTCCGCCTCAAGAGTCACGGGCTCTCGCCTCCCGGTCAGACCGTCCCGAACCTCTGTCCCCCACTGGGGTCCCTCCCGCCTCCGACTCCTAGAGTTCTTTATCGTTTCTACGGCAAAAAGAAACATCTCTTTATTAGTTTTATACTTACTTTACTCTTTAACTCCTCGGCTGAATGTGACGATCGGGTTTGGGACTTGTGGCTCTAGGCCTTGTCTCACGGTAGAGAGAGATGACTTTTTGCCTTTTTGAGTTCCTTACTATTCTAATGAGTCATGTCAATTAATTAGTCATGTGAATGAACGGCTGCGAGGTCAGAAATGTGCAAACGAAAATGTCAGCAGCTTTAAAACGACATCTGCTTAAACCACTTACTATTTGGTGACAAATGGAATTAAAACAGGATATATTAAATGTGATCCTTGCAGTCATCTTAATTTTATCAATCAGAAGAGTAAGAGAGAATTTTAAAAAGCAGAAAAGCACACGTAGGTGACTGATAGAATGAATCTTTTAGAAAGGTTTATGACAGCTTCAAGAGTCAAGAAGGATGAAAGAACTTGCTGTGTCACCAAAGACAGGGAAAATGAACTACTCAAAGCGGCAAAATCACATGTTTTGTTTGACTCTTTAAAACATTCTCTAGGGTGTAAGTGCTCTACGAACAAACAAAAACGAAAAAAATAAAACCCAGAGGGTCCACTTGTGGCATTTACGCAAAGAGCAATACGAATCGAAAGCACTTAGGATCTGCCATCTGCACACGATTTAACTCTAAGGCCGCCAACCTCTGAGAAACCCCGAAAGCCACGTGAACACCAGAAATCTTTACCAAGTCATGAACGCATCTAAAACGTTAACCGAATAATACTTCATTAAGTATCGAGCTTATCAGTTAAAAAAGCAACATGGGATAAATCACAAAAGGAAGCGAAACAGGTTTAGAGAAAGTTCCTGGTGCAGATCAGCCTCTGAACGTTTGTTCTTACAACGTCCCTAAAAGTGTTGGGTAACTAATAACTGATAACTAATGGAAGGCAGCAACGGGCATCCTTGGTCTCGGAATTTCTTGGCGAGGACAGACTCCCCCGCACCGCCCTGCTCTCCCTCGCCTGGCAGGTACCTCCGTGTCCGCATCTGCTTCTGCGGGAACCTTCCCGGTTTGAGAAAGACGCAGCGCCTGGCTCACAGCACCGTTCTGGAACTACACGCTGGGCTGAGTCTAGACGCCTCGGGGTTCACTCCACGATCCGCTCCATCAGCATCGTTATCCGTGGTGTAACTGGCACACACTACCCCGCGCCCTCGCTCTTTACTGTGCCTGTCCCTCCCCGCCCCCCGGCGCAGGGTCTCCACTCCAACGGGAATTCGCTTCTAGACTCTGGTTCGAGCGACCACCGTTTCTCCCCTGAGTGACTGCGACAGGCCTTCCAACCGTCTCCCTCCCTCCGACAGCCGCGACCCAGCCCGACGGCGGGCCTCGCTCAGGGGCGAATGTGATGCGTTTTCTGTTATGCTTCAAATCTGTCGTGTCGCACCCATTAAGATGGATACTGTCACACACACACACACACACACACGCACACACACGCACGCGCACGCGCACACACACACACACACCCCAGCGTGTGCACGGCTGGTGGGAAGGGAACACAGTCCAGCATCCGTGGAGACAGTTTGGTGGCTCCCCCAAAAAGTTCAGTGTAGAATCACCATATGACCTAGGAGCTGCACTTCTGGATGTACCCCAAGGAAGTGACAGCAGGAACTCAAACGAGCACCTGTACACCCACGTTCACTGCAGCAGCGCTCACGATTCCCCAAAGGTGGAGGAGGCAAAGCGTCCACCGATGGACGGATAAACGCCGCGTGGTACACAATGCGGTACACGCGTGCAGTGAGCATTTATTCAGCTTTGAAAAGGGAGGAGGTTCTGACGTCCTCTACCTCGTGGACGAACCTCAAAGACGTTATGGTAAGTGACATCAGCCATCCGCCTAAGGACAAACACTGTGTGATTCCGATGATGCGAGGGGCCCGAGGTCAAGTTCACGGCGACAGAGAACAGAATGGCGGGGGCGGGGAGGGATGGGGGTCATCGTTTAGTGGGCATGCGTTTCAGCTGGGGAAGGTGGAACACGTCTGGCGACGGATGGTGGTGACGACTGCACGGCAAAGTGACGCGCTTGATGCCACCGACGCGTGCACACACACGAACCCATCACGTCTCCCCGCTGGCCTCAGGAGGAGGTCTAGAGACGTCCTGCGCGTGACTGACACGGCGCCTCGGGGTCTGGTCCCCTCGCCCCTCTGCTCTGGTGACTCCCCGCCCTCCCGCAGGGCCTCGCCGTACTGGACGACGCTGGAGCCCACAGAACGTTATGAGTCTTTGCACAAACGTCCCCGCTACCTACGAGACGATCCCCTCGGCCCCCGTGTCTTCTGTTCATCTCCGTTCCTGTCCCGCTCGGTGGCTCTCGTCACAACGACAGAGGTGCCTGTTTGCTTTTTCGTTCCCCTTCCCACTGGGTTATAGATCTCTGAAGGCAAAAATACGTCTCAGCTTGTTTAGAATTACATCTTAGGTGCCTGGCACATGTAAGTATTCACCAAATACTGTGGATTATAAAAATAAATAAATGTGGAAAATAAAGAAAGAATTCTGGAAGCATACACTTCACAAAATGGGTAATATATTCAACTGGAAAAAAAAGCATTCCCGCGTAGGCATCTTTGAAAGAGTCTATGTCTGTTTCAAATAGTTGCTCAAAAGGCTCAAATTCCTGAAATAAAATTCTAAATATGAAAAATTTCTCACATAATAGTCCAGCTTCTTTTACAAACCGTCTCGATGAACAAATATGGCGTTTTTATCAGTTTGTTTTTCAAATCCACTCTGTTTAAAGCTGTATGTACACAGGACTCTCATTCCTTTAAAATGAAGCCAAAGGCATGAAAATGTTGACATGCCTGCCGTATGGAAAGAACTGGTGACTTGCCCATAGTTTTAATATTTTGTAACGTTTTTTAAAGATGAGATCAGCTTTGCAATGTCCCAGTACCTGTCTCGATTCGCCCTCCGCCACCCTATAATTTACGATTCAAATGCATCAATCTTTACGACTACATAATTTCGAAACCAACTACTTACACGGGTAAGTCCAAGGGGAGTCTGAAACTGGTCAGGCCACACCGCACTGTCAAGACAAACCTAAGAAACGGCCTCGGTGCGCGTGCTCATCTATAACTGAAAGACTCGTTCATACACCTGACACGAACAAACGTACCACAGAGGACCCTCCTCTCCGCCCCCCTCCCCATCCTCCTCTTCCTCTCCTTGTTAAGAGTGAAACGAGACCATCTCACAATCTAAGATCTGATCAAGGGGAAAAGTATTTAATTACTCCGTGTGTGGATCTGACTCTTTTTTCGAGATATTATTGACATATAATATTATACTAGTTTCAGGCGTACAACACGATATTTGTACGTATTGCGAAATGATCATCCGAGTCAGTCTAGTTAAATTCTACTACCTCACACAGTTACCAAAACTTTTTGCCTTGTGATGAATACTCTAAGAGCTAGTCTTTCGGCAACTTTCAAATATACAGTGTGGTAATTAACTACAGTCACCACGTGTTGTAGGTTACATCCCTAGGACTTACTAACTTCATGACAGGAAGTTTGTACTTATAAGTAAACTTGCTACATGCATACAATGGGTTGCTACTCAGCAATAAACTGGGAAACGAATACCCATAACAATTAGCTGATTCTCGAAAACGTTATGCTGAGTCAAAACTGCCAGACACAGACCAGTCCAGATTCCATCCACACGAGGATTTAGAGCAGGTGAAACAGACCTATGGTGACAGGGGCCGCTTCCGGTGACGTGAAAAGGAACGCTAAGCAGCAACACGAGGGGACTTCCTGGGGTGACGGAAGTGCCCACCGCCCCGGACCGAGGTGTGGGTTACCCTAGTGGGAGCGTTCGCTGAAGCTGATCGAACTGTCGACTTAAGACACACGCATCTCCCTGTACGTGAATGATACTCTCCCTTTAAAAAGAGGAAGCTTTCTTCTAGGTCTTTTAAAACTTTTTTATTAATTAAAACGTGAACTAATCCTTGGCCCCTACGGAGTACTAGGATTTTATAAAATGTGTCACCAGGGCTCACGTGCAGTCCGTGTGACTTGGCTCCCTCACGGAAAACACAGCTGACAGGCACAATCAGAGAAACCGTGGGCTGAGAGGTGAGGACGAACTGGAAATGAGAGATTTTTCTAGGACTTTTCAATCTACCAGATCTGAAAACGCTTTACAAAAAAAAGACATTTTTTAAACTCCTGTGCTTCAGATTGATAGGGTTCATCTGCTACGAAAGGAATTCTCGCTTTCATCTGATCCCGACATAGCACACAGCCACCCAAACCACGTGAACGGAAATGGCGAGCAGACATAAGGGAGCATGAAGAAGACACCGCTTTCCCACTTTTTCAATCTACCAGATCTGAAAACGCTTTACAAAAAAAGACATTTTTTAAACTCCTATGATGATCCCGATCAAAAATAGAAAGAAAGAAAGAAAAAAGACTTTGAAATGCAGCCTCATCACAAATACCACCCCAATGCTTAATAACAGAAATCGCTAACCATAAAACCTCCTACTGAACATTATGACTCAAGACCCAGCCAGGAGGCCTAGCAGACGGGGAGAAAGCACGGAGCGTTTCAGTGACTAAGGCGACAATAGATAAAACAGATGTCATATTATTTCACGTGCACGTTAGCAGACTTCACACGGTCCACCAAATCTGCATTCTCACGGGTTTACTTTCTCGGACGCTTTCCCCGCCTTTTGGAGAAACCACCACGGGCGGCCTCCTGCGCGCGGCCACTCACCTTAGGCTGGCCACGTGCTGCTGCACGGGCTGGTGCGGGAAGTGGCCGGGCCATGGCTGGTGCAGGCAGAAGGCGGCGGACGGCTGCAGGCAGCACGCGGTCTGATAGACAGGGGCGTGGTGCGGGCACAAGGACCCGGAGTACTCCGCGTGCATGCCACACGAGGCCAGAGCAGAGGCCGGGGCGGAGCCGGCCTCGGGGTGGCGCTCTGGGTGACCGTGCTGGCTCGTCACAGGACGGGGGTACGCGCAGGGGGCGCAGCGCTGGGCTAACGTCTGAGGCGTTCTTTGGTTGTCCGAAGGCGGGAAGGATGGCGTGACCGTGCCGTTCGCTTGCAGGCATCCATTTGGACTCGCTTTCGTCTTTGGTGCATCTTTGGGTGTGAGCTGCTGGGCTGCAAGGTCTCCGTCACGGGGGGCCGGGGGACTGGCGCTGGGAGCGCTGGCTGCGACGCTGCCGCTGCTCAGAACCGCAAAGTCATTGTTCCCATCGCTCATAGCCATGCTCCAACTTCTCGACCCTAAGAAGGAAAATGAAATAAAATCATCCGGTCATAGGCGGGCAGATAAATACGTGGAAAAGACGGGAAAGATACTTGAAAACAGCTCTTTGCAAACAAGGGGTCTTCCAGGAGCTGTGAGAACCCGAAAGCACCTGCAGCGGAACCAGCCAACACCTGGGCACCCCTCGTCCTTCCTCCCAGACACTTCACGAGCCCTCACCTGGCCTTCCCGAAGCCTCCCCTCGACTTCCTGAGCCTTCCTGCTCCACCCCGCCCCGCCCCCGCCCTAGATGAGCAAGTATCTGTTAAGAATCAGAACATTTTAGGGTGCCAGTAGGGAGGGGGAAGAAGTGAAATAGGACCCCAATGCCATCCTTCAACTTTTCCACACTTTCATGTTTGGGGCGTGCCGACAGAGGCATAATGAGCCCAATGAAGGGCCTCTCTGACGGCAGTAAGCTGTGTGGGTTAAAATAACGTGAATCATCTTAAGGATGTCTTACGTCTTAGAAAAATGTCAAGAAAATATGATTTTTCCTCTAAGTCACTCAGGTCTCGGAATGAGAACAAACAAAAAAAAATTAAAAACCAGTCGACTAAGAATTGTGGCTGCCAAGATATCAGACGACAAAGTTTTATCCCCCAAACCAATGAATATAATGCTAAAAAAATAATGAACAAACCTGTGACATAAGTTGCCATGAACTTATTGTTTTATGTTATATACGACAGGTATGAGAAAACTAATACATACAAAGGATGGGATTTGCTTCAAATGAGATTTCTGTTGTTAATTTTGTTCCTTCTACCAAAGAGTTGAAAGCCTTTAATTAAAACAAAAATAATGCTGAAATTATCAGTAGCATGTTTCTGACCACTCAACAAACAAAAGCAAAAGAAACATTCTCCCTCGCCCATGTACCATCCTCCGACTGACATACACATAAATCTGAAAATCTGCAGTTAAAAAAATGGGTCCTCGAACGCTATTATCGGTCTATTTAACCTCACAGGAAAGCCAACAAGAAAAAAAGCAAACCACAGTCTGGCTCGCTAACCCTTCTGGCTTGCCATTTTTCTAGATGCATAAGACAGCTTCTGGAGAAATCTTTCTCCAGTCTCTCCCCACCTCCTGCAGACACACAGGTCCTGGAAAGAAATCCTCTCTTCTCGGTCTGGGTACCTGGTAGTCTAACCTGACAAATCTCGACCATCAAGGGGAAGAGTCCCATGACCATGTCCCGGGGCAGTGCTGAGCAGAGCCTGCCCGAACAACGCACAAAGCTTCCAGCTCAGGACTGATTCCCAGAAGATGTTCGCTGTGCTAGGATACAAACTTAGCGTTACTAATTTATTTTGTCTTCCAGATAAAACTCCTCAAACGCACCCACGCACGCACGCCACGTTCAGTTATATAAACATCAAAGCTATAAGAAATGGAAGAATTAATGAGGGCATTAAAGGACTTCATTATAAATTGTTTTAGTGAAAAGAGAAAACATTTATAAATATCGAAAAATATATAAAATCAAGGAGATGTTACTTCTCTCGTCAGTCTTGGCATCACTTTTGAAAGCAGTCTGCCAAGCCCAACTTCCTTTTCCGATGACTATTGTGATGGATTCTGAATTGTGATATATACACTTGCTCGTTCCTCTCTCATTGAATTACTCTTGGGTATAAATATATACTACACGACACAGTTTTATGTGTTTTAAAAAACATTCAAATACCATGGCAGTTAAATGCATCATCCAGCTAGTGAGAAGGCACAGGTAACTGGTAAAAGCCTAAAATCTGACCCAAAAGGTACAAATTCTAATCTTTCTTCCATTATTTTCTTAAAATGCCATCTCAGCAAGAAGGTCTGCTCACTCAAGCCTCCGTTTACAGCAGAATATATCCTCTCTCTGTTGTTTACAAAAGAAAAAGCTGCTCGCGAATGCTCTGAAAACAATAAAACACATAAATTACAGGCCATCTAAAGAGGCGTTAGACTTTTTTCAAAGTTAACACAAATTCAAGATGTTTACTTGTAAGCTTAAATGAAAGACGGTCTAGATTATGTAAGAAGCAAACGCTAGTTGAGATCAACGTAGTTATTTCCCAGAATGAGAAAGTCCCACTGAACAGAACAAATTCTCCACTGAAATCACGAAGGCGTATGCTCTCCCTCACCTCCACCCATGACGCAGGCTCCGAGCCTTCTCCCCAGACCTCAGCCCAGCCGGCCCAGCTGCCGGGGTCTGCTGGGAAGAATGGAAACTCAGTGACTGCCTTGGACCTTTTCCGCCAGGAGGACGGGGGGAAGGAAACTGTTCTCTGGTTCGTTGGTTTGGTTCTACCATCCCAGGTTGGTTAACATCTCAGAGCGTCTATTTCTTTGTTGAGTATTTAATTCAATCGATCCTACTGACTCATCCCAGCTGTCCGGTGAGCCACGCTAGAGAGAAGTCTCTAACAACAAACATCCTCACAGTGTTTAAGCGAAACTGGGCTTGACACAGAGTGCCATCGAGCCCTACGAGGTGGGGAGAAGGCTCCTCTACTCTCCTGTCGAGTTCGTCCATTTCTCTACCTTCTAATTGAATCTGCTTTTCCTCTTATTTTTATTGCAGATGCATCATTTTGTAGTTACATAAGAGTTAAAAAGATTTTCACAGGCCAGCCAAGGGACCTAATCACCATTTATAACGGTTTCCCTCCACTCTGGTAAAATGCGGTTCAAGTGCCAAATAACTGACTTTCAGATGAATTTCTGGAACACACCCCGTTTCGTAACTTGGAGACTTCTTGCAGTGAAGTAGGAACTAGTGGATAGTAAAGAATAATTTGAACTCTGACTTTGGCTGGTATTTAAAGTCAGTCATATGAGCTTTCCATGATTCAGTTTCTTTAATGATAAAATGAGAATCATCGAATTGACTTTAGAAGTTATAAATTATAAATAAAAAATAATAAAAAGCAAAACTCCCCCCCCAAAAAAAATTCGTTCTAAGAAACGGCTATTAAGTTCAGTGGATGTATTCGCGCAGGAATTCAGGTGACCAGAACAGCAAAGTTTCAATCTGAAGTCAAGAGTTGACCCAAGGCCATATATAGAAAGATGTCATTTCTTCGTAACTGAGACAAATGAGAAAAAAAGTTTGCTCTGAGCCTAGAATAGAACAGGAAAGGAGATGAGAGAGAGGGAGAGTCACCATGACAAAGAACCACTGTAATAACTGTAATGCTATGTGATTTTAAATGCAGTGATCACTGTGTTTATGGCGGAAGTGTAAATTCAGTTTGGGATCACACAGAACGAACAGCTTTGAAAGACAGCTATGTTAAGGCCCCCGTGTTCCCCCGGGGCTGCCGGAGAAGGCCATTCTGGGGGCGACGCCTTGAGGTGTGATGGGCCCACGGCCAGATGCTTTAGTGTGTGTCCTGTTGTCCGTGAACATAGCATGCCGATACCAATTCGGTCAAGCTACTCATCTCATTCTGCCCATTTCACCGTTTCTACTGGCATTTTTACGTCCTGAGTGACTGAGCACTGTGGGAGCCACGAGGCCTTCGGTCTAGGGCCATCTTTCGATGACATTTTAAAATTTAAAGTTTTTTTTTTCCTTTGAGCCTCAGTTCTTCATATGTATAAATCGGGGTCGTAATCAACGTTCATCTCATAGGATTATTGTGAGAACGCAAAAATGTTCTGAAAACCATAAAGG
Source organism: Pteropus alecto (assembly GCF_000325575.1). Taxonomy (NCBI): domain Eukaryota; kingdom Metazoa; phylum Chordata; class Mammalia; order Chiroptera; family Pteropodidae; genus Pteropus; species Pteropus alecto. The sequence goes on along the minus strand of NW_006439191.1, from coordinate 9,251,271 downwards.
GCTGTATATTCAGAATGGAAGAATCATCATTATTGCTTCATTGAGTGACAAGAAATATATGAAAGTATGGAATGGTGCTTTCCAGTTTGAAAGCTAAAATTATGTTTTACAATGGCAGCCGAGACATCTGCACCTTGAAAGAAACGGCCTGGGTGGGTGTGAGTGTGAAAGGTGACTCTGCTAGTTACGAACTCTGAGAACCTGTTAGGGTCTCTATGTCTCGGTTGCTCGCAGAATTGAATTTGTTGGATATACAAACTGCTTCGACCTTCTAAGACAGGGCCATGGCACTATTAATCGACATTTCGAATACCCTTATTCTTTGACCAAGAGCTCTACGAGGAACTTATCTTCTAGATAAACTAAAAAACTGTGTAAAGATAAACGTATGGACAGAGGCGTTGACTGCATCACCGTTTGTAGCAGGGAAAACTGGGAGCATTCTAGATTCTCAAGAGGAGAATTAAACTCCGTCATATCCATACACAGGGTATTCTGTACAATAAAAAAAATAAGTGAGATCAGGATTCTTGCTATGGAAAAAAGTCCAAAGAGCATCTTCATGTGTAAATTAAAACCTAGCTGGTATGAATCCATTTTGTTAAAAATGCGGAAGAGATAGACATTTATGGTCAGGACAGACCAACGACTTCTAGAAGACATGAGAAGATGCTTCCGTTCTTTCCTGCTGGAGAACAGGCCATTTGGAAGGGAGGAGATGTTCACATTTTATTTCTGTATCGCTGCAACTTGTACTACAAATGTGTCTTCTATATAGTAATGAAATATGAATTTCAAAAACAGTTTCTAGCACAGTGACTAATAATGAACAAAAGGTCATTATTATTAAAATGCAAAAACAGAAACCAACTTATTTTACCTTAAAGGTTAATTAGACGCCTAATTACTGGAGGCATTTAAAATTCTTCGTCTTCTGGCATATCTCTGTTCGCTTATTACAACACCCTATACGATATATCCAATAATTGGATAAAGCAAGAAATGAAATCTGAGCTAAGGAGCGAGAACACATGAATACAAACGATCCAGAAAAAGGTTTTCGATACACCTTCTCTCATAGCTTCCACATTTTTGGAAACATAAATTATCGTTTATTGGACCAAAGCTATCTATGAACCAAAAGGCACCATGACTAGTTCCGTAAGCATTGAGCAGACTCGACAGAAAAGACATATGACACACTCAGATCATGTTGAAACGTAGAGAATAAGGCGATCCGAGTCCATGTGATTAGAAGGGTCAGATGATTACACCCTACTCTGGTCTGAGACCCAGGGAAGTTAACAGCCATGAGAGATAAAGAAATCGCCATGCTTCGGAGACAAAAAAAATCGTGTCTCACTGAAAATGCCATCATAACCAAAGGAAGATCTGTGTGAATTACAGAAATTGCATCTGTCGACACATCAATACCAAAACATGCTAAGGGAACAATTTACCCAAAGGATGCACACCGTTGCTCTTGCTCAAAATCTAACATCTCGAGAGTGTTACAAAAACTTCACAGTAACTATTTGGAATCAGAAGTCAGAGTTGCTACCACGGCCAGAAGACTGTCAAGTTGAGACCAAAATGCAATGTGGCATTGCTCCGAATGCCACAGCAAGCACCTGGCAAAGCCACCACCTCCTTAACAATCACGGGGCTCGTCTAGCCTGAAGGGGCATCGCCTCCGCCCCGTCGGCACGCCTCGTTGGTATTTCCAAACCCTTCCCCGCATGATCTCTCTCGAGTCGATCCTCCTGAGAGCTCTCAGAAAAGCAGGTGTGGCAGGTACTTCCATTCCATTTTGCAAAACACAACCTGACAGACGAGAGAGTCTTAAAGGGTAAGGCTAGGCAGCCCGATGCCAAGGTTTGGAGGGCTTTCTGCTCGACTACACTCCTTCAGCTCCGATGATGTATTCTAGAATAAACCTGTGCCTCATCGGATTCATAACACCAAGCAGCGATAAATGGCAAGAATGGATCACCGAAAGACGCCATGCTGCAGCCAGTCAATCATCTTTTTCAGACGAGTGATGCTCCCCTTAGCACGATTTCCCCAGGTAAGAAACAAAACACTAACCAGTGCTCCTCGAACACTACAGACCACTTGGAGAGGCTGTTAAAATGCAGATTCTGATCAGAGTCCATCTGCAGTGGGGTGGTAAGCTGCCAACAACAGGCCCGCACTGCGGGTCCCTGGTCGCACAGTGTGGCAACACAAAGCCACAGACCAGGTGGGGCGGCAACGAGAGAGTTGAGCCTAAGTAATGGCAGAACGACGCACGACTAAAGCAGAAACAACGACAGAAACGTGGAAGTTGACGGAGAAGGAAAGGCCCATTTTTCTGATTCAGGCAGAGAAAAGTAACAAATTTTAACGGTGAGGGTTCTAACGGACAACCGAGTTTAAGGACGGCTTATTTCATGATTCGTAAACTGTTGTGTGCACGGAAATCACAACCGATGAAATTTTAATCTTTTTAGCACAACACGTGCGAGGATGGAAGTGCCTTGCCCACTTACCTGGGTGAGATGATCTTTTCCTCTCATGGAACTAGGTATTAGAAGATCATTCTATAAAGATACCTGAAGCCTTTTTTCACACCGGGTAAAAAGGAAGTCTGGGGAGATACAGCGTCCATTATTTACCAAACTTGTATTAATATGAAACGGTTCTTAAATTGCTTGATGCTTAGCCTCAAACGATGCTCTCATTTTTTTATCACTGGTACTAAACTGACTTATTAACACTTGGTGCTATGGCCAGAGAATAAACAGCTTCTCTAAAAGCAACAGAGAAACCGACAAAGAATTGTATTTGAGGCATCTTCTGTCATGGGCTTTTAAAGCTGCATGAGAGGACATCGTCAGCAGGTTCTGTCTCTAGGAATATGTTTCCACTCAAAGGGCTATTAAAAATGTAATTTTTAATCATCTCACTATGTCTTCACAACACCTCTAAGAAGATATTATTACACTCATTGTAGAGAAAATAGAGGGTCAGAAATATTAAAGTATGACTAATCCAAATCACGTGATTAAAACTCGATCTCAGACCAGCATGTCTCTAAAAGTAAGACTTTTCCACTACCTCAAGATGCTTCCAGGGCACTGCCAAGTTCAACTAGCTTTTATAGGACCACTGGAGGCCACTGATATAAAATTCTGTCTGAAGGTCCAGATGAAAAATAGCCTCTGAATTCAGTATTTCCCAAGATAGTTTTAAAAGGTACAATCCAGCATTTAAGAGTCCCCGGGCCAGATTTCACTGACTTAAGAAGAGGGGCCATCCGCTACGGAGTGAGTGATGCAAATCTGAGAAGCGAAGCAATGGGTTGATCTTCACTGTCAAGCAGAACCTGCTCTACCTCAAAATAACGTAACTGTGACCTGACGGCACACTCTGTATCTTCAATGAGAAAATCAGGCACTTTTAAGGAAAAGTTTCCTATATGTTTGAGTTCCTATTTCGGCTGAGTTTCAACTCTATTTCAACTATTCTATTAATTCTATTAAGTTGCACTAATATCTTTTGAACCCTAAGTCTGGAGACTTGTGGTCATTTGAATAAGTAAGAATATACAACAAAAAAACTAGAGAAGTTTCCTATAATCAGAAATGTCTATCAATAGCTCTTTCAAAAAAGTTCTAGAAAGCCCTCTGATAAGTCATTCGCCAACTTACGATCCAGCCATGACACTCATTTAGAGTCTGCTGCAAATCTTGAAGGGAATGCCATGAATATAATAAATATTTACAAAGTCACGAGTCTATTACAGCAGCCTCAACCCTTTCTGCACATCAGAATCACTGCAGTAATATAAAAATAAATTACAGACAGGGTTCTGGCCCCAGAGGTTATGATTTAATTTGCGTTGTAATGGGGTGTGGGCATTAGCATTTTTAAAAAACCTTCCCCAGATGATTCTAATATGCTGCTAGGGTTGAGAACCAATGACTTATACTTTATATAATTAAGCAACTGCCACTCAAAATAGTCAACATTCAGAAAACATTGCCTACAATAAAGAATGGTGCTGTATATTCAAAAAATGTGGATTCGGTACTCCATGTTGGATGCGCTTTATGGTATTTGGATTATCTTATTTATTTATTTATTTTTGGTTGCAATAAAAAGAGGTTTTGTCTACAGCACTTTCGAAGTTATAAGGGTGGGGACAAGGGTGCAGCGAAGGGAAACCCTTAATAAGACATTAGCCTGAGAGAGAACAGTGCAGAACGCATGCGGAACAACGTGACAGAAAGCTGAACGAGTTGTCACACAGCCTCGATTACTTATGGATCGTCCGAATAGAGTTTAGGATATAGCCAATTTGTCTAATGAGTTTATTGAACCCTTGAGTAAAAATATATCCCCAACCTCTGTCAATCTCCAAAATAAAGCCCCAAGCCCCTCTATTAAAAGAGCATATTCCCTAAAGTGAAAGGAAGGAGGGAGGGAGGGAGGGAAGGAGGGAGAGAGGGAGGGAAGGAGGGAGACTATCGTGGGGGCATCCATCAGTTTATATAAATGCTGTGATCACAAAGCATATATAAATAGGTATCCTGCTTTTCTTTGTGTTGTTTTAAAAATCTTCATAAACAACATTTATCCTCTGGTTGACGGAGACAGAAAATAACAAATAGAAAGCTGAATGTATTTCTTAATCCAATTTAAGAGTACTTCCTTGGTGGAAGTTCTGCAGGAACTAATGATTAGCTTGGACAGCCATGGTACTGGCTGCTGAGTTAGCCGTGGAAGGTGTGGGAAGGAAGGAAGGAAGGAAGGAAGGAAGAATTCTGATTGCATTTTAAGCATCTTAAACATTCCTACTCCGGGATCACACAGCCTCCAGACACCGGGTCTACTGCCTCACCTCACATCCCTGCCAAATAAGAATTAGAAAATGCCTTGGTAATAAACAGGCCCCTTGAGATGTGATAGGTCTAACTTTAGGCCATAATATTTCATCTCGAACTATTTGTCTCAACTAAAATCGCAAAAAACAGGCAACTTTACAGTCGAACGGTCTGTCTGTATCACCACGGCTTGTTCACAGGAGAAACAGGATCCTATTTCTGAGCTGAGCTAATGGTGCCGAGCAGATCACAAATATGCCTAAAGTCACCGTGAATGTTTAATACTTTACGTCTCAAAACCGCAAAACTTAGCGGCTCACGGGGAAAGAAACCATCACCGAAGCCCATCGAATGAAGAAAGCGCTATTCCCACAAAGTGCGAGGCGAGAGTGTGGAAGAATTTTAACGATGTTTTCTACAGAAAGTCAAAAACTGAGGTGGGTCGCCATGAAGGACTGGAATGCTGTCTGATTCGGATGGCAGGGTGCTGTTTTTTAATAGCACACTTAGAATCATCTCGGCTTTTCCCACAAGTGCTAAGAACCTGACTTCCAGCTCCACCCTCCGCTGCCTGGCGAAGTCTGAGAAGCAGCCGGGCAGGTTTCCCGAGGTGGCCCCGTGATGGGCCCATCCTGCAGAGTCCACCAGACAGCATGGCGACGTGGTGCTCTAGCCTACTGGCGGCTTGGGAAACGTCCCTCAAAGTCTGTGTCGAACACAAGTAGAGGCGTCCTTCCACGGAAAGGACCTCGAGATGTGAAGCTTAGGAAAACATCCAGTTTGGACTCTTTGTCTTACCTGAACGGGTCAGTAAGTAAACTCTGAATAAGAACCTGGATATAACTTTCTATTCCTTACTTAAGTTATCACTGTGAATGCTCAGGAATGCTATCTGCTTTCTTATATATATTACGCGAACTGAAATTATATTTGCTGTTCATGTAGGATTCTTGTTTGTTCACAAAGGTAAGTAAATCATATTTTCCAGCTAAACCTACGGATGTTCTTATGTAGCAAGCATATGATAAGCACCTACAGTGTTCCTTCTGAATAGTAGTCTTGAAATCTAATATGTGAGCCTGTAATAAGCGAGTCCATTTAATAGTGATGAAAATGATAAAAGAATAGAAATTAAGATAGAACAAAGGATCCTCTTTCCCGAGTCTCTCTTTTCTAATTCACTTTGGTTGCTTTGTTTTATATTTCTCCAAAAGGCCGACAGAATGAGCAGTTTATCTGTCTACCTCCTGTGTACGGATGTTGTCAGAAATCACAGTTTTTTTAAAGACAGGAAATGTTCATATGGCCAGCGTACCAAGGCTGTCGGTCACCCAGACTGGGCTGCAAGAGCTGTGAAATTCGCACAGGCGGAGAGTCTTATCCAACCCCAGAAACCAAAGCGCTTCGAACGCAAGGTAAATAACTAGTACACGGACTTCCCCGCAGCTGCCACACAGGGCTGAGTGCTTCAGTACAAACTACAAAGACAACGGAGGTTGGATTAAAAGTTGGATAAATCATTGTATAGTACCTATCATTTCTCAGATGAGGCAAAGTTAACATGTGTTCTCTAAACTGCTTTGTAGTTCAATCGTTTCCAGACACTTAAACATTACACATTTTTTCGTAATCAATGCAAATAGTTTATCCTAACCGTTCCATACTTCAGGTGTAAGATGTAAGCTATAAGAAGCATAGAAGGTACATAAGAAAATACTCCGTCTTATTTCTGTAGACTAAAACAAATGAAGGATAATCCAATAAAATACCCCAATATTCAAGATTTTGGCAATGAAAGCATTCCAAGAGCTTATTAGAGATGGGAAATTTAAACATAAATCAAATAATACAGAAAGACCAAAACGTAGGGCTGTGTCAACAGACATTAAGACCATGGGAAATAGCAACCCACTGTCTACCAGCGAAGCACTGGTGTAGAGCTTATTTGCATAGTTTAGTGACTTCCCAGCCATCAAAGGGGACTGCAGTTTTTTAATTATAAATACTATCATCTGTAATGACAGTATTTATCATTAAGCCCTCATGTGGGTAAAAAGAACATATTTCATTCCTTTTTGCAACAGAAATACCTATTAAGTAAGAACTTAGCAAAGTGTAAAGCATGCTGTTTCTTACATTTTCACTGAAGAAAGTCATTTTGGTCAGACAATGATTTATTTGCATGAAATACCTCAGTTTTTGTGAAATTTTTATCCACTTAATTCTTTTTTTAATTTATGTTTTACTATCAGACATACAAAAATATTTCACGGGTTTAACTAGTTTCAATTTTTCTACCGGCCACATGTAAACAACCCGTTCTCATTTTAAGCAAAAGTAAATATGGCAAATATATTCTGACTTCTACTTTAGGAAGTAAATCCAATTCTAGTATAGTTACTATTGCCCCAATTAAAACGCATACAGTACCTAAAACATGAAGTCAACTCAAACACGACCGGACGATGCATACCAAGCTGTGTATTTGAAATGAACACTGATAAGAATCGAACTTGCTGTGGACGCTTGACTCCAAAATGGATATCTTCACAAAACTTCTGCTTTTATAGGTAGAAAGATGCTAATGTTTTATTACTTTCTTGTAATAGTTGATTCACAAAAGTGATTGAAGTGATTCCTACATTTCTGCATCGATTGGTAACAAGAGAAGCACATATTTTTAAAATTCTCATTTAGGGAGTAGTTAAAGAAAAACCTCAACTCATGAAACAACGTACACTGCTTTAAATCTGAGCTTTCTTTCCAACTCCATAAAGCAAGCACATTTTAATAAACCTTCTTAAGAAACAGCTCGTCTTACCTTCTTGTGTTAGATTACGATTCAAATAAACTGCATAAGATTCTAACACATTAAGATGCCGTTCAAAGTTTACATCGAAAAAAAGGCTGAGCTGGAATTTTAAATGCAGTCCCAGGAGCACAGAACCAAGTTCGGTATTTAAATAAATTCTCCCCCAAACAACGAATTCACACACAAAGAAGCGTGAGGGAGTATATTACCTCGACGTTAAAAGAAGAAAGTTTCCTGGATCATTTTAGTCCGCGAATGACTGCGGGAGTGAGAGCCGTCACTGGCTGCAGGCAGCACTCTGCACGACGGAGAGTGACCACGGCCAGGAGCGGCTCCTCTGAGAGGCAGGGCAGACCCAACGGCGAGCTCACAAGCTCACGCAGATCAGATCACTCTGAAGGAGGCAGGCGTGCGAGGGGCTGGGACTTCCAGCGTCTGCTCTCCTATAGGGCAGGACATTCTCCCCCTACTTAACCCCTAGGGGCAAGGTCTTCATAACGGTAACAGCTGGCACACAGAGGGGCTCGAGCTGAGCACGAGGTCAGCGAGCCAGGATATGAAGGTGACATGCAATTTCTAGCCTTTTCCTGCTTCTACAGGGAAACTGCAAGAAGGGCTGTTTTTAGTTATAACTTCCTTTGATCTTGCGGATTTAACGTCCCTTAGTAGATTAAAGCCACGTTAGCTGATATTATTTGCCTGCTTCGACTAACTTCAGTCACAGATTCGGTTTTCTGACACGCGGAGCTACTACACGTAAACCGACACGAATAAACACCGATCCGTGTTTATTTCTCAGTTCCAGGGAGTCTCGTGTTCTGCCACAAATGGCTCTTGAGACCCTGCTTTTTAGGGAATAAAGTTCATAGTTTTCAAAAGAAGAAGTCTTCTTTATTAAAGAGAAAAGCATCGTTTAAAGCAGTTGTAAGTGTTTCTCTTCAACGTTCCCCAGCAAAAAGAGCAATTAAATGAATCTGACATTGCTTTTTATAAACATGTGGCCTCGATGATGACAGTATTTAAAATTCCACAACCACAACATAAAATCCTTGTAAATACCTACAAACAAATGCTTTACATTTACATATGACATCCACTGGCAAATAAGTGATAACTACTGAAACTGTGAAATCTAACTCTTAATGACTTCTTTAATAAAACGTGTAAACAACTCTTTTAACAGGCTGTATTGATTAATTATATGAACACAGCACTTTCAAAATTAAAAAAGGTAACACCAAAAGCCCAAGCAACCACGGAAAATAGATAAGATCGGACGTCGTCAAAATCAAAGCTTTTGTACATCAAAGAACATTCTTAAGAAAGTGAAAAGACAACCCACAGAATGGAGAAAATATCTGCAATTCATATATCTAAGAGGCCAGTATCCATAACATATAGATATACCTTACGATTCGATAATAAAAAGACAAATAATCTAAGAAAATGCAAAATTTTGGAATAGACGTTTTCCAAAGACAGTACGCAAACAACTAACATGCACACGAAAAGATGCTCAGTATCACTAATCATTAAGAAAATGCACATGAAAAACCGCAGTGTACAGACAGCACTTCACATCCACTAAGATGGCAAGAATCAAAAACAGGAAGGAAGGAGAAAAGGGAGGGAGGGAGGGAAGGGAAAAGGAAGAGGGAAAAAAGGAAGGAATGGGAAGAAAGAAAGAGGAAGAAAAAAAGAATATGCCCTGGCAAGGTTGTGGAGAAACGGGGGCCCTCGCACCCCGCCGGTGGGGCGGTACGCTGGTGCAGCCGCTACGGGAAACAGTCCGCAATTCCCCCCAGAAATCACACGCAGAGCTGCCACGGGACACAGCAATTTCACGCCTAAGTACAGTTGACTCTCGTTATTTGTGAATTCGGTATCTGCAGATCTGCTAAACTTTATTTTTTAACCGCAAAGAAATCCTCACGGAGCTTTCACAGCCATCAGGCGTGCGCACACGCGCCGAGTCCCCCAACACACACACGCACACGCACACGAGCCCAGGTGGGGACGAGCAGGTGACTCTGCCTTCTTGGTTCGGGTCTTACGCTGTAAACAAGTGTTCTTTCCGCAGTCTACTAGTGCTTCTCACAGTTTTGTGCTTTTTGTCGGCAATTTTGCCGTTTGAAATGGCCCCGAAGCACCGTCAGCAGTGCTGCTGATCGTCCCCAAGTTCAAGGCCGCGGCGTGCCTCCTGGAGGAAACACACGTGTCAGATCTGCTGCACTTGGGCGTGAGTCACAGCGCTGCTGGAGGTGAGTTCGATGTTAGCGAATGAACAATGGACGTCAGATAAGGTGTCTTTAAACAGAAACACACGTGAAAAAGGTCACGTCTAGACTGGTTATCAAACCTGGGACCGGAAGCTCACGGTAACCTAATCCTGCATTTCCACAGGAAGCGATGGCTCGGGATTCACTAATTCGGTGTTTGCAGAGACGTAACTACCACAAAGAAGGAGAGGCAACCCACGTTCATAAAAAAGCTTGCACACCAATGTTCTCTACAGCATGACTCCCAACCGTCAAGGAAGCAACTCAAACATCCGTCAACAGAAAGATGGATAAACCAAACGCAGTGTAACCAGACAATGCGATATTCGTCAGCCATAAAAAAGAATGAGGCATTGACATGCTGTGACGTGGAGGAACCTGGGAAATGGTAGCTTCGTGAAAGCCAGATGCCAAAAGTCACGTATCGCATAATCCCATTTAAATGAAATATTCGGAACAGTCAAATCCAGAGATGAAAGGTAGATCAGGGGTCACCGGTGACTGCGCGGGGACAGGAGGTGGCGGAGACTCCTAGTACGTACGGAGTGGTTTTTAGGCTGATAAAAATGTTCTGAATGAGAGAGTGAAGATGGTTACCTCACCTGGCAAAATATACTAAAACCCACTGAACTGTATACCTTAAAATGACGAATTTTGTGGTATGTGGAGTCTCTCTCAAAAAGAAAAAGGAAGAAGGTATAAATGTCTAGCCATTACACCAAGAGTTTAGTTCTTGAGCTCGTCCTTGCAAGAAAGGCAAAGGAAGGTCGCGGAGCGTTGACCCTATAAATCGCTTCCAGAAACCCCTTAGATGAGCTCACGTGTCACAGGAAGCCGAGACGTAAACATTCAACTCATAAACTTGCAAATTCTTATTTACACTTTTAGCAAAATTACCGATTTGTACGTTTCCTCACTTCATTTAGAACCGTTGGGTCCAAGTTAAAATAGAAAATTTAAATTACACCTGTTACTGCCACATAGAATACACATTATTTCATAAAGAATAATAGAGATTAATGCCAAACGCTGCAGTATTTTCCTCAATATATCATTTAGAGTGAAACAAAACGCTAGAAACCTTACAAAGTTTTAAGGTCCTCTGAAAATACTCCCTTTTTTTCCTCAGATCACATTATTTAGGTGTCTTTCTTGATTATTATCGAAAGAGAATACGGAAGAGAGGGGAAGAGACAAGAGCCAGCAGGAAGGCACTTTTAAAAAAAGAAAAAAGAAACACCTGCCGGTTAATAAAGTTTCCCATCTGCACTCAGTCCAAACGTCATTCTAGATCCTGTTATATTTATTAACATTTAGAAGTCCCGCCTATTAATCCTTGTACGTGTGTGTTTAAATGTCAAACACTTGTGCGTGAGTGAACTGTGGTCTAAGGCAGTATGTGATACCTTGAAAATCACCAAGATGTTCCTTTCCGGACGGTCAAGCCACTAGCTCAGCCATTTCAAAGTCCGAGTCCAGAAGAAGGAACCGCAGGAGAGCTCCGTGGGTAACACCCTACAGGGCCCTTGTTTCTGGAGCGCAAACCATCAGGTACACAGTGAAGACTTCAGCCCAGGCCACTGCGACTCACGAGTCAGAGGAGGGGTCCGTGGCATCCTGAAGTCCGGTCTCAGCTCGGCCGCTCGCTAGTTCTGTACCCCTGAGCGAGTCACTTACCCCAGAGGCCGTGGCATGTCGTTTAGAAAATCCGCATATTAGATGAGATGAGCTCACGGGCTCCCTCCCCGCTCTGAGTTCGGTTTCTGTGAATCTGGATCTCATTGCAGTAGATACAATAAACCCCAGTTTTACTATTCAAATTTGGGTTAAGAAAAGACGATGCATTCGGAGTGGAACTGGCGAGTCTCGGGCAGAGAGCACAGCGCGAGCAAACTGGGGCATAAACGACGTGGTGGCGGATGCTGACACCCTCTGCACCTGTTTAGAAATGTCAACTTCTCTCACCTGGATATTTACATTTCTGAACCTAACAGCTTCTTTTTTAATCCCATTCCCTGTTGAAAACACTACCTCCGAAATCTATACTTCTTACAAATGGAAACCCTGTGACCCTCGCTCATCTCCACGGTCCGTCTGAGGACCGCGCCGTTCCCCAGAGCGTGGCCTCCGCCTCCCATGTTCTCACTCGCTCTGTCCGTACTACACACAGGCCTCGCGCTCCGCGTTTGCTGACTCTTCCAGTCTTCCGTCGACGTCTGTTTCTTCCCAGGTCTGGGGGTGCTACCGAAAAAAGTCCCCCGCCGGGGGAGTGGAGGCCTGAACCAAAGGGTTCCCGATGCGGCCGAGGCTCAGCTCCTGTGTAGATCCTTTGACGACGTCCCCACGGAGACTGGGTAGAGCCGTCCCCAAGCTCCCCGCCTTCGCCCTCTCCACAAACGATGCCGCCTGTCATGCTAAATAGCGAAAGCACTGGGCCGTGAGTTCCTTCAAATAGTATCATCTCTCCCTTGAACGTCCCCTGTGAGTCATCCGTCATCTCTTACAATGTCCAACCCTCGTTCCTACATTGAGTTCTTAACGCTCTGGGGCTGCGCTCCCCAGTGAGGCGGCCGCTAGCTGCGTGGGACTGTTTCCGTCTGTAACCGCGGCAGACTTCATCTCTTCAAGATGCTTTTCCTCCGGTCCCGATGGCCTTTTCCCAGCACAACGTCACTGCGGCTCACTCGCCTTTTCACCCTAACGCTTCCCCCTGTGTGCCCGCTCCCCTGCTCACGAAGCCTTGGGATGTGAGGTTCCCGCCAGGGTCGAATCTTTTAATAAAGCCTCCGGACTATGAGCATGAGGACGATAAGTTTCCGTTACCATAAGGACAACATCTTGGCTTTCGGTGTGTTTCAGCCCCAGGCCCATCAAGAGCCCCACAGACCGTGGGACCAGATGGAGGACCAGAGGGATGACGCCATGGCAGCTTCCAGAACCAGATCTGGTGATCGATTAGCCCAGCCCCATCGAATAAGTGGCGCCCACAACCCTAACTCTCCTAGTTTCGTGTCTAAGGATTTTTCCCCTATATGATCTATCCCCTTGAGACACCCAGGGGGCCGGGTCTCTGGGTGACAGCTCACTTGCGTCTCTGGGCTCACAACGCTCTTGGCTGCAAGACCTGCGTGTATCTCATCGGGCTTAGACGCACGCAGGCAGATGGACCCCCTCGCCCTGGTCACACGTTCGAGTTAGTTATGAAATGGGATGGGAAGGAACCGAATGGAATGAAAGTGGCGCTTCGGCTGCTCGACGGCTCCGCGCGCCTCTGGGCTGCGCAGCTGTGCGGAGCAGACGCGGCGGCTCCGGGGCCGCAGCCAGCTTCGTGGGCAGCGCGGCTCCAGATCCGGGTCTTGCTCTGCCACCCTCTCCGTCCCCAAGTCCCTCTCTTCCTGCCGTCTTTGGCAGCGTCTTCTTTATTTACGGACAGAAATGTTCGCTTTTCCCCCGGCCTGAAAAAGGAGCCCTTCCTCCTCTTGGCCGTCAGCGCTCGGGCCGCTGGTCTGTCTTTCTCTTCCCTTTCGTTGCCGGACAAATGCCCAAGGCTCGTGTCCCCTCGTCCCTGACTTCTCACGGTCCCGCCCAGCATCCCATGAGACGGCCCCTTCCCCGGCACTCGCTGTCCTTCCATTTCTCCCCTCCCAGCCCCGCCGGCCATATCCTTCCCTCCTCGCTCGGTTTGGACTGTTCTGGAATTCTCTGCCTCTTTGCCCTCCATTCCGTTTCTCGTGGGTGGATCCTGTGAATTCTTCCTCTAAACATCTGGCAGTCACATATCAGGCTGTCGCCCTCCGCGCCCATGTCGTCACATGCCGACGCCTGAGCTCCATTTCGGCAGCCTCCGCTCGCTGAGGACCATTGAACACGTGTCCTACCAGCGGCTCAAACGCGACAATCTGAGATATAAATTATCTTCTTATTCTCAAACGATTTCTTGATTCTCCTATTCCTAGGTAGCGTCTCAGTCACTTACGCCCCAAATTTCCACTGAAATATGTCCTTGCTGCACACCTGGCCTACGCCGCATCGCGACCTGAGCGTCACCTTTAACTTTTACGCCGCCACGTGCCCGTGTCCGTTTGTTCCCAAGAACTTAGGACTGTCCCATCCACCCACCTGTCTTTGCGTCCATCCTCTCACTTTCTACGTATTCCTTCCACTGCAATGGCCTAATCGTGAGACCTAACTGACGGCACCCCACATTTCCAATCCAAGCAACAGAGGCTTCCAGATTCATCATCACACTCGACAGATCTGACCAGAAAACACTAACGGCTCCTCCTTGGCTGCCACGCAGTTTAAACACCTTCGCTGGCATGCGAGACCCCCCAACATCTGGACCCGCCTCCCTCCGACTCAGAGCCCTTGCCAAACAGAATCTGCTTTACTCCCCACGAGCTGTGCACACCCCTCAGTGCTTACGCTGTTCCTTCGAGCGGCAGTGGCCTCTGCGCACATTTCCGGTGACCCCATTCTTTTACGACGTGTGACCAATAATCTGTCTTCCATGAAGCTTTCTCTGATGACCGAAGCCAGAAATCCTCTCATCCTTCTCTAAGTAACAGGACCCTGAGATCTCTCTTATGCCACTCAGCAAGTGCTAATTTTGGATCATGGTCATCTGGATATCTCTTTTACCTTCTTATTCGATGCTTTACTGCACAAGCTCGATTATTACATTATCATTTTTACACCCCTCAGGAAGACCTAGTACCTATCGGGTCCTTGACAAATATTAATTGAAAAAATGACGTTTTATAATTTGTTACTATTACGTACGTCCTTTATTAAACAGAATAAATGCAGGTTTGGGATGCAGTCTGTAAAATAAGATACGGTATACGAAATCTTGTTTTCCTTATGATTTATATGGGTCTCAAGGACCCCTTCTACCAGGGCGTGGGAAAGAAACCAAAATATATTCAATATATTTTCAGTACGACTGCAATATGTTGCAGTATTCCTTGCTTTTAAATTCTGAGTGATAAATTGCCTCTGAATAATAAGGGCTGTCAGCCTGTCACGCTTTTCCTCCAAACCTGTAGAGATCATTCCGGAAGCTAAAACGCAAATTCGTTCTTAGGCACATTTTATAATTTTTGTTTTATTTCTAAGGGAGAATTATCCTTGGCATTAGCAGAAATATCTTCAAACGATGACAATAAATAAGAGTTTTCCCCACAGTGAGGCTTTAGATTTAACAGGCTTTCTGTTTAATTGCCAATTGGTTTTATTGTAGCAAATATGATTTATGTGACAGTGTTTTGGAAATAAGTAAATCTGGGAGATGTTACTTTTTATTTATTACACCATTTGTTCGATTTGATTAAAAACTATCACTACAGCTGAGCCTCAAACAACACGGGGGTTCAGGGTATGGACCCCACGCAGTGGGAAATCCACATATAACTTCTGACTCCGCAAAAAGTTAACTACCAATAAACTACTGTTGACCAGAAGCCTTACTGACATAAAGAGTCGACTAATACTCTATGTTATATGGATTATACACTGTATTCCTTCAATAAAGGAAGCTACTGAAATGTTAGTAAGAAAATCGTAAGGAAGAGAAAATAAATTAACAGGACTCTATGTACTTATTGACAAAAACCTGTGTCTAAGTAGACACATACAGTTAAAACCCCTATTATTCCAGAGTCGACTGTAATTCACAAAGCATCCGGTCATCAAGAATTAAATTTACTTGTTAATCTATATACTACCAAAAATTTTAATGACGATCAGAAGCTGATCTTCAAAAAAGCACAGAGGTTAGTAACTTTCAGAGAACAGGTAGTCTTTTTTCCTGTGAAGGAAAAAAAAAACCTTACTAGGCAATACAAAAAACAGACAAAAACTTGAGCCCTCTTTAACCCAACCAAAAAATAACCATTAAAAAGATGTTTTAAATGTGAAAATAACTCACGCGGCCTAGTTTATTATAGATTTCACGTTGGAATTCTGGCAAACTTTTGTCTGGACGTGAGCAGCATACACAGCACGCTGCCCAAGAGTCTCTCCCCCACACGAGGCATAAAGAATAAGAATGTGCTATGTTTTAAAAGAGGAGAGTACGCTCAGATCTGCTAGTTTTATATCAAAAACAGGCTGGGTCATTTCAGCCATAACAAAATAACTAGACTGCAGATCACCTGAGACTGTAACGCTACGAAGCATTATGATTTCAAAGCAAAGCGTAGAAGCCGATGGGCTCTGGAGAGTTCCCAGGATGCTATCTGGTTTGCAATACAGGATTTCCAAATAAGATGCTTCACTTTTACAACAGATTCTCCGGCATGAGCTACACTCCTCGAATGAAGACCTTCATGTCTTAACTCTAAACTAATTAGAACATTATTTTAAGTTTCAGTGCATTGTTACCAAACCTTAAATGAATGTAGTTTGCATCTGTTGAGGGATGATGACCAATAATCTGAAATTGTCCGTAAGTCAGACTTCTAATGTTTATGGAGAAAGTTACCCTTACTTTCCTCACGTCATGAAATAAAAATACCTGCCAGTTAATTCTCCAAAACTCAGGCTTTACGGGAAAATATATGTGTCACTTGCGTACCAACACCTGTCGTCACTGCTAAAGGCTTAGATTAAGTACCACCGTGACACATCGATCCTCTGATATAAAACGAAGGTGTATAAAAGAAAGTAAATGAACATCCTAATTCCATTTTATTGATTTACACTTTCTGTAATATGTGGTGATATTACTTTGGGCAAGGAAAAAACCTTAGATTACCCAAACTCTAAGACACAGACGTTATTAGAGTTAGGCATGTCACAAATGTGGCAGGAGTTGCTTTATACGTGGAAAACACACATTAGTTATTCAGAGGTTCGAGCAGTTCAAAATTATGAGCTCATGCTATATCTGGCTTCAGAAAGTTGTTTATACGAAATAAAATTCTGTGAGATGCCTGTTACGAGATAAGAAATAACGTAATAACCAATGGAAAAGGAGTAAGGAGATTTATATCAGAATCTAAGAATGCGAGATATATATTAGGCCTCTCAAAAATCCTTTAAAATAAATATCCCAACAAAGCAGTGTCGTCAGACTCAAAACAGAGGCCTGGCTGAAAGCACCCATTTCTAAATGGAGTACATCAGAAGCCCAGATTACGTCACAGAAGGTCAAAGGTTACCTTAACATCTTTAGAGACAGCACGTCACGAAGCTCAGCAAAGGCCACTTCAAAACCACACACACAGAAACCATCCCGACGACCGGTGTGCTCCAAGACCAGGCGCCCTGAGAACAGGCATCTTGGCACATTCACCGCGAACCCCACGCCGAAGGCCTAGGCAAGTTCTGCCTCGTCACCATCATCCTGAATGTCGCCCTTCTGGGCTGTCAGACAGAAGGGACCTCGAGGGGACGGACTGGGAGATGCTTCAATTCCAGCGCTGGGAAGTGCGGGCATGACCGGCCAGCTGTCCCGAGGCCCGTACCAAGCCCACCACGTGCGTGTCGTGACATGCGCTACTAGACGCCGGCATCCCCGAGACATGCAGGACGCTGCGCCCGGGGCTGGAGAAAACGTGCCGCCGTCGCCCCGGCACCCGAAACCTTCAACGTCGTTAGAGAAGAAAACTCCACCTCTCTCCCGGCTCACCTGTTCCAGGCGCTCCAGTGACTTAAGATCACAAAACCTTTGATGAAAATGTTGGGGGAAACGGTGAAAGTGAACGCAAGCATTTCTCTTCCTTTATCACGAAACCGCATCACGGATATGGCCATGGCTGATACGTAGCAAGCGCCGGTTCGTGTGCTGCTTCGGCAAAGGAACTCCAAAGCCGATGCGCACACTGTGATTGCAGAGCAAGAACGAAATACGCTCGCACCGTTACTTATGAAGCAGGTGTCTGTATCAGAGTCCCACGGTATGTTAACAATACGATATCAGCAGGACCACCTTTGCCTTAAAAGAGATATATAACACAATGCTATAGTAAGACCCGGTATCCGGACTTCGCAAAGGTCCGTCCGTCACTGCGAGTGCCTTCTATACAGGAGAAAGGATGGAAAAATAAGTTGAGCAGCCAGAGAAATGAAACTAGTAAGTTCTCTCTTCTGTTCCTAAGTTAAAGTATCTGCTTTGTTTAAGTCATTCGACAGTCTTTGCTTTCCTGGATGTATCAGCCGACGATCAAGAATTGCTAAGTATGTACTCTACTCAATATCGTCAAGTCACACCCCGTTACGCAGCACACAGTCCACGCGGCTCGCAGTAACAGCGAAGAATCATCATACATCCCCCTAGCCATCCCTACGGGATACGAGGCAATGCGGTGTTCATTCCTTCCTCCGCCAAGTGAAATGCCTTAGTAATGTGCATCCACGCCCTGCTGGCTTCGCAAGGAGTCGAATCCAGCTTCAAGGATCAAGCTCACATCCCCTCTGTAGAAACGAGCAGAATTGTCACAGATCTCTAAACTAATTCCTAATCTTGCATAAAGCTAAAATGTCCCTTTTCTGTAGATCAAAGCAGCACAGCTTTTGGAAACATCTGCTTTTCCTAGTCTCTGATTATGTTTGCGACGATGGTCACTGTCGACACTGACAACTAGAAGCCACAGACCATGTCCGGGACAAGCACTTAGTTGACCTTGGATTGTACGAAGCCAGGAGCAGAGGAAAGACGCTCAGTCTTTGCTACTGCGATCTTAACTTCCTTACATAATTCGACGCTGTCAAAGGCTAAATTCGACAAGATGTCTCAGCACAGCTACCGAAATGGGAGCGGCATTGACCGTCCTATTCTCACGGGGATAAACAGTTCTGTATCCTTTTCGAGAGGGAAAATGAAGAAAGGTGGAGAGGTGAGACCGAAAAACGAGGCAAGCTCCTGGTGTCCGCGCCACAACGGCTCCGAGGGCAAAGTCCCTTGGGCTATTCAAGAAGACCCTTGAACCCAAATTAATAATAATGTTACAGGCCTCACCAGGCCACAAGAAAACACTGTCTTCTGATCCCAACGGCAACGCATAAAACTAATATCCCATTTGTGTAATAGATTTTAAAAAGAAACTAATTTCTTATAGTAGTACACATCTATTTCTGGATCTGGCACTCCACCTGAAACGCTCAACTGTAGAGCTACACGAGACTCCCTAAAAGAGTTTTTATTTCTAAAAAGTTCCTTTTAAAAACTTAAATCCTGGTCCCTTTGATCAAGACTAACTTCAAATAGACAAGCAAGGAATTTTCTAGCAGCCGAAGAGTTCAATGATTTCCTTCAGATCACCCGGCATCAGAGAAGCCCACACTGGCTTGCGGACGAGAAACACATAACAGTGTTATTTATACACCAGACTTTAACTTTTTTTTTTTTTTTTTGTATAGAATGTGTTTTAAAAAATGAACTACTCCCACTTTTGAGTACAAATATGGGAATAAAACAAGTTATCTCCACTTGGCTCTGGAGTGTACCGATTATACAGAAACGAGGGGTGTTTAAATCTCAAATTTTATAAAAATTATCCCATAGATGAATGCTAATGATAGGGTCCGATGTTATTTTTCATCTACTCTTTTACCGTTTAATGCTAATATCTTGTCATTTTTTCCTTAAAAGAGAAGGTTAAATGGTCAAAGCTGAGGGAAACAGGGAATCAATAAGGGTGACTTCTTATTGCTAAGCTAATAAAAGAATAGAGTTGCAGTCATTTAATGTTTCGTGAACCAAGTTCTTTTTCAAATAAGGTAACTCGGAAGTTCATATTTTGGATAATATGGGTCTTCCACTCTACGTTGATGCATAACAAGCTAATATTTTGATATAGAAAAGCAAATTATTATATCCGTGAAAAATAAACAATCCATTCATTTGCTTAATTCTTTAATATTGTATAAAATGGCTCCGTCTTAACTTTACGTTTCATTTCTAACCATTCCACTGGTAAACATTTTAAGAGAATGACTACAAGCGGCTACCAAGAACCACAGAGAGAGGGTGGGGGTGACACTTTTTACAACATCAGAATAAATCTTTTTAACGTACCAAGTTTCCAATCACTATTTTTTACCTTATTCCAAAATTTTCAAGTACAGTTAAAAGTTTTTTTAAGTAGTTTTGTTTTTTTGTTTTTTGTTTTTTAACATTC
>NW_006439191.1:9220384-9231174 GCF_000325575.1 Pteropus alecto | reverse complement strand
TAAAAATAGAGCCATGCAGGTTGAGAGCCTTGCACATTGTCCCGTATGTCAAGGTCACTTCGCTGCATATGGCGGCTAAGTGCCACCCCTACTTCAACCACCTCGCCCGTCAATGCTCCGACATGAAAGCACTTGCCTATCACTCTGCTACTTTTCTAGCTCACATTCTTCAGTGAAGCCTAAAATAACCAAATCAGTTCAACAAAAGTTTACTGAAGGTTATGAATATAGTGCGTTTCGGCTTTTATTTTTCTACTAAGAAGCCCTGAGAATATATTGAAGTTAAAAGGAACAATGTGATTAATAGGTGAATCATTCCCCCGTGATCAAAGAAAACCCTTGTGAAAAAAAAATTTTGACATATGAGGAAAGTAAGACAAACAGGGATTAAAAAAAAAAAAAAAAAAAAGGAGAGAATGAGGAAAGGAAGTAGCCGATGATAAAAGGAATACGAGAAATGGAAAACAGCCGTAGCGTCAATATGATAAATTGAAGACACACACATCAAATAATGGAGAAGAAAAGAAGCACGACATAAACTAAGGCCGTCCGAGGAAACAGGAAACGGGAGAGGACAAATTATGACACCGAGAATGGGGAAGGCAGAAGAAAATTTAGGTTCTCTATGTGTCATCGAACACAGAGTAGGGATCTTGGCTTTTAAAACAATTTATTGGAAGGAAAAAAAACACAAATTGAGAAAATTGCAACAGGGCGTGCATCTACAGTGATTGCACAAGTATGATAAAGCACTCTTGGACCCCGCAGTCCTGGAGATTCCAACTTAGTTTTTTCTTGTAACCTCATGACATCCATTATCATTCTGGACACACAGGAAGTTGCTTAAAGCGCATTAGTAAGAGACCAGGAAAAACAGAGACTGCTGGGAATCCCAGAGACAAACGCCAGCTCTGGACGACGATCCCATGAGCGCTAACGACTGCCACCCCTTGCTCCTCTTCGGAGCTGGCACGCACCGCCTCACTCTCTCACTGAAACAATCTCTTCCATCTGTAAGAGAGATAAAAAGGCACCAGATACTGGCATTTCTCCTTTTCAGACTCCTTAACCCTTGCTCTACACAGTCTTAGAAGCAAAGTCAATCCAAGTTCTCCCAGTCCCTTTGTTGCAAAAGATATCTTTGTCCCGCAGATCATTCAAAGTGGAAACGCAACAGGCTTGGTTTGGAGAAGATGCTCTGGTACCACGACACCTTTACCTTTACACTAATACTGATCAGGCCTTTATTCAGTCCGAGATCAACTAAGGGACGAAGTGAAAAATAGGTTTCGTCGTAAGTTAAAATAACACAGGAGATGGAGCCTTTCAAATTCTCTAAACGAATCATCAGGGAAAAAAGATAACACAACTTGAGAACATAAACTTTTACCCCAAAAAAAGCCAGCCGTAAATCAAGTACTCTTAAATCTTAAAGAAATATATATTGTTGATTTATAGAAGACAAATTACTAGAGTTGGCTCAGAAAAAAGTCAGCTAAAAAAGGATGTCACCTCATTCCTCTTAATACACACGTACCCCACGCCTACCATAGGGGTTCCAAAAGGTTTAAAAGAACCTCCCCAATCGCTCTCTCACACGAATCCGCGAGTCGGACAAACTACCCTCAGATGAGTCTTGAACTTCATTACCAACGTGTAATCTGTGGACACTGCCCCTTTCTACTCGTCGATCTCTTATGAGATTGGCAAAGCTGAATCCCACCTACTTCTTCAAGATAGAGCTAAATTTCTCTTTCTCTTTTTAGACCACTCTGGCTCACAGAGCTCATTCTCTCCTTTGACTACCAAACAACTGGTTTCTACACCATGTATTGGATATTTTCATTCTTAAGGGTTTGTTTTGGCAGTTGGAGTAATGCACGCTATTCACATATTGTGTTCACTCATTCTCAAGACAAGAAATGACTCCTATACCTAACAGAACCCATATCCGTTTCAGTATGATTTTCTAATTTCTCCCACACCTTCCCTCGGGAAAAACTTTTGTTCTTCTTGAGTGCATTTTTTAGTGTTTTTTTCTGGGGAGGTTACGTGAATGGTAAACGCTCTTATTTTATATATTTGAATTTTTCTTAATTTTGCTCACTCTAGCATAACAGTTTAGCAGGGTATAAAATTCTATGCACTATTATTTTTTTCTCAGCACTTCGAGGTTATTACTTCACTGTCTTCTGGCCTCGGAGTCGCCGATGAGAAGTCCATTAGAGATCGTGCGTCGGTCCTTCAAGTAAAGTCATTTTCCCCTGGTCCTTTTAATGTTTTTTCTTTAGGTTTAATATTTTTTCTCTACTGCAATGTTTCTAGGTACGGATTTACCTTTACTCACGGTTTAGTACGGTTCAGTGCACTTTTGATCTGATGACTTTCATCCATTCTGGAAAATTTGGGATATTATCACCTCTGTTCGTTGAGCATCTCGAAGCTGTTTTATAATCTTTGTCAAAGAGTTGTACAGTAGTGAATTCATGTTCCATTTTTTTTTCTGTCTTCTTTAACATGTGCTTTGGCGATTAGGTTTGCAGGCTCCTTTTTAACAAGGGGCATTTTTTGTTTTCCTTTGACCCGGTTTTTCTTTCTTCCTCTCTCCTTCCAATTGTTTCTGTGGTTGTCTGCACCTGCTCCCTCTCCAAGGACGATTCTGTATACCTGTTAGCTCTGCAGTCGTGCAGATATTCACATTTTAAAACTTCAGCACTACGCTGATATTAGAGTTGCAGAGCCAGCGGACAATCTGACTCAGTTTCTGATCGCTAGACCGTATTTTAATTCTACTTTCTCTCCTTGGTTCACAGCTTCTAATAACACTATGGCCTCCAAAAGTTGGCAGAGCTGGCAACCTTTTAGCTTCCAGTAACAGGGATGGAAATCAGGCTAGGGAAGGGGTTCATCTGGCTCCCACACCTTCCTTCCAGCAGTGAGCCTGGCTCCTTTTCCCATCTCCCGTGATGCAGCTCCGGAGTAGCTGAGCAGCTTTCTGCTTCCGGCTGGGAGCTTGGCAGGCCCACAGTTCCAGTCCTCCACATAGAACTTTCTATTCCTAATCACTTTGTGGTCTTTGAGGTGTTTGTCTTAATCTTAGAGCTGGCTATGTCATTTTAGTTTTCTCATTTACATACTGTCATTGCCAGTGTGGAAGAAGGTGTTGAAACAGGACCTGTGGGGCCATGCTGACCAGAAAGCTCCTGTATCTTTTGCCTGCACTCGCGTGTCCAGCACGTGCCTAATGCAGAGAGGTTTTTGTAAATAACTTTCACAGGTTAAGTGCATATAAATGTGCAAAAATGAGGACACGTCAACAGAATTTTTAATCACGGGAGAGTATGAACACATTCATAAACAATCAGAGTCACATATGTTTTATTTGCTTTGATTAAAAATAGCCATTATGTCACTGTCAGCCCCATGAATGTGAGTTTCCTGTATAATCCACAATGGGCTTGAAACTCTTACAATTTTAAGAAAACAAGTGAGCTAACAAGTATAAAATGCTAAAGACAGCGTCCGACCGTCTCTTCCTGACTTCCTTTGTTCTTCAGATGCAATGTATTTTTGGCGACATAATTCTAAGTTTACCTTGAATCAGAGACCGAAATGAACATGAATGAAAGCAAATCCATTTAGCTGCCATCATTCTCAGAGGTCCCCATCCCAAGGAGTTTTTTTCGTAGGAAGTGTATACTACAAGAAAGAATAGTGTAAAAAGCCAACCACCTCATGAAGCCTCCAAAATATGTTTACAAAGTATGGTGTATTAACATCACAAAGAGAAAAGTAATAATCCCTAAACATTCTCACCAAAAAAAAAAAAAAAAAAAGGAAGAAAGAGGTTAAAGAATAAAAATTCTTTAGGGGTCTTCGGCACTGACCAGAAGAAACAACTGGTCTTTGATTTTGGAAAAGTCTCCCATTTATTTTACAATGAAATAATCTTGGTAGGGAGAAAGTAAAATCACTAGGTTATTGATTTCAAAATAAATAATGCTTAAGAATATCTAAGTGCCTTTGAATTAATTCTGTGTCCATCACACAACTGCTTTGATTTATAATTTTATCTTCTTAGAAAATAAACACATCAAATGGGAATGCATCATTCTGATTTGAGCTAGCTTTGTTCCCACAATATAACATAATGCACTGAAATTGAACTTTATGAACAGTAAGTCTCCAATTACTTATGGATGAACTGATAAGGGTCCTTCCACCTGCACCGGTGAGAGCCTGAGGTTGTTCCACCAGAGTACAAACATCTCTGTTTCTTTTAAAACTCCGTACTCTGATGATTTCTGCATGGCTGTACTAAAATCACCGAATCTTTAAATCATTCATTTACATCTGGAAATGACCTCACTCGTCTACAGAATCCCTCATCTTCCGGCTATTACCTGAGGAGCCTGCCGATAATCAGAATCCCCTGGAGGGTCCACGAAAACACAAGTGTCTGGGTCTCTCCCTTCCCCATTCCTCAGTAGGAGATTCTGACTCAGTAGTTCTGGGGTACAGCCCTGGTCCATACATTTCTAACAAGCTCCCAGATCATGCAGAAGATGTGAGTTTGGGGAACAATTCTTTGAGAACCACTGCTCCAGCTTCTTTCCCCTTTTACTGTATCCTGCGGAGTTAATCAAACGAATCCTTTCAGAGCAGACATTCAGGGCGCTTGTGCTGAATGTCTTAAGCTTAAACTACGCGGCTTAACGCGTGAGCCTCTCTCTTAGATTCCAAGTTCATCCTGACTTCCTCCTCTCTTGTCCAACCTAGCAAACCTTTGCACAATTCTTGCCACTTCAGTACTCCCTCTGCTAAAAGGCTCTCCTTATCCGCCAATACTATTTTATCGATCCTTATTTATTCATTCATTAATTCGATGAATATTTATGAAGCACCTGTAAAATGTTAGTCACTGTGTTTAGTGCTACGAAAAAGACTAAGGTCAAAGCCTTCTTCAATTAACCTCGAATCGACTCCCAACACCGTGCGACTCTACATCCAACTCAGAAATTAAATTGAACAAGCAAAAACTACTGACCCCCAAAATGCTTGGAACTGGGTTTTCCAGGAGTAGAAATGGATGTATAGTAAATTTCCATATTTTCTTTCCTGGTCTGCTGATAACTTAGTACATGTTCTAGAGGGTTCTAAAAAGTGTTAATTAAATAAGGGTATAATGAAGAGGCCACCATGTATATGTTAAATAGGTTTGCGATAACTTCCCTTCATGTAGCAGGCTTAAAAAAAACAAAATAATTGCTGGTAATTCCAAGTCGATGCTTGGTATTCTCTTCAGATAGAAGGAAACTACAATGTTTGAAGGCAGGAAATAATCCTTCCATCTTGGTACTTCTGGAGTTGAACAGAGCACACAAAGGGTGCTCAGAATTAGACAAAAGGATGAAACTGCTCGCTGCTCGTTAAATTTTTCAGATAAGATATCTTTACGGATAACACTATAGCAGTACATGTTTTACGAGAACATTTTATTCATTCTTTGGAATGAAATACTTGTTCAATCCTCAAAATCCTATGAGTACATTTTAAAATTTGCTTTGACTCACGCTTAATTTTTAAATAGTGTTTATTCATCTTCTAGCACAAATCTGAATGAAGTCATACAAGTTATCCAGAACTAATAACTCCATGGAATAAATGGAAGTATTAATGATAAAGGAAGCTTTCACACAGACCCAATTAAGTAATTTTATAATTTTATTAAAGCATAACAGAAGTGCCCATGTAAGTGCAATAAAGCTTAATGGAAACTCAGTCCGGTACTAAGGGCAAGCATTATATGCAACGAAAGCATAAGTTACAAATAAGAAATAATCGAAATAATCTCACAAGAGTAAGTCTCTATTTCCTCAGAAATTAGCCAACATATACTCACGATCAAATTTACGCATTCAGAGTCTGTGGATAGCTACAGCGATCCTATATATTGTTTATACAGTCTGAGTTTGAAAAATGAAGTTATTCTTCAATTAGCCATTTCTATGCCCAAGTTAATGGCTGTTTGAAAAGGAGTCTCATTACGTGATTCCGTAATGTGCTCCGTAATAACCAACGTTAGCACACAGCTGTATAAACATATTTACTATGACATAGGCTTCTACTGCAGGCGGGTATTTTCCATTCTGAGCATTGGTAACATGTATCTCAGACCAGCTTGATTTAGTATTAACACCGACGGGAAGAACTAGCTCTTAAATTATGTAACTACTTGTAAAAAAAAATGTTAACCTAACAGAACACTTAATATGTCATAAGTCATCTTATTTTTGCATTTTCATGCACCAACGTGTTCATAAAAGGATGTATGGCAGTTTCTTAATTCCTTTTTTATTTTCATATATGTTAATAATAAAATAGTCATCTAAGAAGCCAATAAAATCAGTCGAGATAAACTATCTGACTTGCATTTACCAACAGATATCACTCGTGGCACGAGTGTATTTTACGTTTTTCTAGTAACACTAAAATATAGTTTAAAAAGGTAAAATATGGCAATATAATCGAGTGATTAGAAATCACTTTATTAGGCAAAACACCAGTCCCTGAATAAGCTAAAGATAAATTATCCTTTCTAAATTTAATATAAAATATATTAAGAGAAAAGGTTTCAGAAACGAACTTTCAGCCTCTTTCGATCATCGAGCGTGGTTCCGTGCTGAAAGGTATTGGAAAAAGTCTACAAACATGTTAGTACATAAGTAGCATCTTTGGTCCTGTCCAGAAGAGATGACTTAGTAACGACTTATCCCGGGGTAAGAGGTTGACGGCTCATGATTACTTAAACTCAGAGCTTTAGGAAACTCACGCAAATATATTTTCTATGTAACGAACAAGTCAGACTTCAATCTTCGAGACGAATTTTTAGTTTTGGAAAAATACAACAGATTTAAAATCTCGCATCAGCAGGTAATCAAATACCTCCCACGTTTCAAGCGATTTCGAAAGATAATCTAAACCTTTACATAAAGGACCTGGGAATATTTTTCAGCTGTTGTCCAGCACTTATTAGCTTCATCCTTCCTGACTAGGGAAAGGAATAAGCAGATGACTTTTCTTTTCCAGAGAAGGGATCTGAGCTGCAGGAGTACACAGCACATGTGCTGAGCACAGACGCTGAAGCAGACGAGGGTCATAAAAATATGTTTAAGCACAAATTCGATGTTCATTCTCTCTCCTGTCTTTTTGTGGGAGACTGTCCAACACTAGTCTTCCAACACACAGCAGATCTCCACCCTGAGCAAACAGCTCAGAGCCTGGGAATGTCTTTGCTATCTGAGAAGTCAAGGATTCAGAGTAATAATATTCAGTATACTTGGAATGGAACATCCGATATCACCAGTATATTCCAATTTTACTTTCTGATTTTAGTGTAGATTAAAGTCGCACTACAACTAAAACTTTAAACGATGCTCACAAAGGCAACTTAAACAACACGAGCTCTTTAAAAACAGCTGGAGATAGAGATTTTGCGTTTCCCGCTCGTCCTCAAGGGAAAAATACAATAACCTAAGCAATTTGTCACCTTAAAACATGTGTTCCAAATTCTTCTCATTATTAAGTTAGTAGATATATTAAATATACAACTTTACATTTTAATATTTACTTTTTACAATGAATACTTATTTAGACATATTAAAGTATTTACCCATTTCTGTCCTCATACTGATTCTTGGATCCCACACTTTGCATCTGGGTTCAATTTTCTTCTAGCTGAAGCAAATGCTTTCGTAGCTCTTTCTGCGAAAATCTATGAAGAGTATACGTCCCCAGGCTCTAGAAGTTCCAAAATGTCTTCTTTTCATTCTTACTCTTAAATTTCCTTCAATACTCTGAAGATATTATTCCACAGCCTTCTGGCATCTGTTAAGTCTGCTGTCAGTCTTAATTTTCAATCTTGATAGGAAACCTGTCTTTTGCCTCTGGTAACTATTAACGCTTCCTCTTTTTCCTTTAGGCGACTATTCTGTACCTTTTCTTGGCTCTTCAAGCCTCTGATAAATCCTTCTCTACCCTCATGTTGCACTAGTGACCTGGGTTTCTATTTCATGGAGAAAACACAAACAGCCAGAAGAGAACTTCTACAATCACGGCTACTCATCTACCAGCATCTGTACACAGATTAGTATTCCGCCATCTCGCTTCGTTCTAGAAATACTGTTCTCACTTCTAAGGCTAAACCCTACACTGCGTTTTAGAGTCCATTCCCTCTCACTTACTACAGAACAATGTCAGACAATTCTCGTCTCATAAAACTTTCCCTCTCTACTGGGTCATTCCCATCACTTTACAAATATGCTCTTATTTTTCTCATTTGAAAAATAACAACAAGACAAATATAAAATCTCTCTTGGTCCTACACTTCCCTCGAACTACTGCATAGATTTCTAGACAAAGCACCTAACTTTAGCTCTCGTCACTCCGTTCATATGTTAGTTGAGATTATAGTTTATTCACAGTGAGATCACAGTGGTCAGTTGAAATCATAGTTCACTACTTTCATACTGATCTATCTTTAATTTTTCAGGTGAATTATTATTCTGCCTTAAAAGTTTGTTTTGGAAGGAGCCACAATTTCAGTATATGACACGAATGGATAAATGAACTGTGGTACATGCAAACAATGGAATATTATTCAGCACTAAAAAGAAATGAGCTATCGGGCCGTGAAAAGACAGAGAGGAACCTTCCCAAGTGAAAGATGCCAATCTCAAAAGGCTATACTGGACAGTCACAACTATATGACCTTTTGGAAAGGACAAAACTCTGAAGACAGTAAGGAGGTAAGTGGTCGCCAGGGGTCACGGCGGGAGAGAAGGATGGAGAAGGAAGGATGGAGCAGAGGTTTTCTGGGTCAGTGAAAATACTCTCTACGATAGAATGATAAATCAATGTCATCATACATTTATCCAAACCCACAGAACGCACAACACCAAGAGTGAGCTCCATCGTCAACGATGGATTTGACGTGACGATGACGAGTCCCTGTAGGTTCACTGATTGTGATAAAGGTCCCCCTCTGCTGGGGGATGTTGGCGGCAGGGGAGGCTGAGCACATGAGAAAGCTCTGTACCTTCCTCTCGAATTTTCTGTAAACCTAAAACCGCTCTAGAAGAAACTAAAGTTTTTCTTTTTTTCTTTTAAGTATGTTCTGGGTTCTTTTGGTTGTTGCTGTTTCAATCTAAAACATAAATACAGCCAAGTTACAGTCTTTCAGACTATCCAGCTATATACCATCTAGTTTGCAAATCTGAGGGATTAATTTTACATATTCTGATGAATTTATTACTTAGTGGGATCTCTAACAGAAGAAAGAAAACGGAAGCACTAAAAAACAATAAATTAGTATGCAGCGAAGTTACAATTACTAACTAGATTTTCTTTTTTATGAATCTCATCTACCGATATAGAGAATCCAAATGACCTGTATCACGTGACTGTATATTTATGACATAATGCTTCATATATATTGCTCATTTAATGCTCATTTACATAAAGAAGCAAGTACTATGATCACTGTAATTTCATCAACAAGAAAACGAAGGCTTACAAAAGTTGTCCCGAGTTACACAATGAGAAAGCAAATTGGCATTTAAATATAGACAGTCTGAATCCAGATCCCAAAGTCTTAACCGCTGTACTAATTTCAGTTCTAAGGATTAGTATCAATGAGGAAACGTACACTATCCATGCCAGAAACTGGTAAGATTTTAAAAACTAAACCACCTGAATATTACTTGCTTTAATTAATCTTACTAATTTACCTAATTATACAGCGTGTATTATACCTTTTGTTAAACCATATAGTAAAATTATGTGACCTCTTGAAGCCAGAAACCTTTCGGAAGGTGTAAAAACAGACCATTATTTTTTGATAAACTGTATGAAGAGACAGCTCCACGAAGTAATTCTTAGCTTTAAACTTCTCGCTCTAGTTAAACTATTTCATTCCTTTACACCAGACAGCGTGAAATAAGGTCCTCACTCTTTGCAACGAGGACGTGATTGCAATAAAGATTTTATTTTGGATGCATCATTTAGAAGACATGGTCTAACTTGCTTAGGCAGATACTGAAAGCAAACAACTTTTAAACTGCGTTAACCATCCTCAGCATTAGAATCGGAGACTATTTTCTTGAATTCCTCCCCCTAAAATCAACAGGTTGAAAATGGCAGGAGTGGAAAGACTGTTTAAACGTAACTTCTGGGAACTTTGGTTTTCTTGTGGCCTTGTTGTTGGAAGCGACTGAAAATGTAAAGGACTATATTCATATAAAGCGTTATTTCCAACAGAAGGGATTTACAATTTATTTTCTAAAAAGATATTTAAATCCAGAAATAGTCAAGATTAAATATCACAAAAGTTAAACTACTCAATGTTAGTCGTGTGCTTAGATAAATGACATCAGGGACCAGGTACACTAACTAGATCATTTCATTTAAACTAGTCAAAAAGCTGAGCTCAGATATACAGATGTAAGGGGATGTAAGCAGTGTAGTATGTAACTAGCGTAATATAACCAAACCCTGAATGCAACCTCAAACACTATCTGTTGAAAATAAAAACAATACCTATTGTTTTTCTTAAGTTGTTCATTGCTGTGAATAACTTACCTTATTAGTCTTAACAATACCTATTCTGCTAACACAGTGAGCTGCTGTGTAAGTCACATGGGATGTCACATCTGAATATGTTTTAAACTATTAGGCATTTCTTCAATTGAAAAAAAATTATTCATGTTGTTATTAAACTAAAAATTCAGCAG
>NW_006439191.1:9212635-9220371 GCF_000325575.1 Pteropus alecto | reverse complement strand
TAAATTATCTAAGAATTTTCCATTTATTTTTCAACAGAATTATTTTCACTCTTTAAAGAACACTGTATGCCACATTAAAAACAAAAAAAAAAAGCTGATACTTCAATCATTGTGTTCCTTTCCCAAACAGCCTACTGTACGACCTTGGTCGTTAAAAAGTAATTCTCGTGACCACTTCTGAAAACGACATTCTGATACTGGCCTAAACTTTTATAACACATCAGCTAGTGCAGACTTTTTCCATTCAAAACAACGTTTACATCTCTGCATTTAATTTCTTCCGCATACTCCACGCTATATACCCAGAATGTCACAAATAAGAGAATTTAATCAGAAAGCTCAAGTTTTTTCCTCAAAGAACATGGCTAGTAAAAATCAGATGGCAATGATTCATCCATAAAACATCAAGACACAAAGCAGAAGGAAAAAAAAGACAGGGAAAATGCACTGCTCACTGCAAATATTTAAGACTTAGATAGAAGAAGGTATATTCTTACGATCCAGATTAGATACAGAATATTTTTCTTGAAAGTAAACCCAAAATGAACATAGTCGTGTTTTGAAGGCATGGGTAGGTTAACTAAGACACCAAGTACTTCAGCCTCTGAAAATACAGAAAAGTAAATGTAATAAAACTGGTATGCATTTTAAAAATAAAAAACACTCCCATGAAAGCGAAAACTACAAACGTGAAGAAACGCTTCGCCAAGTAAATGGAGCCTACCTCGTTATTTCTGGATTGAACCGGAATTAACGACAAGATTTAATTATTCATGACAGGTTCACTGACCTGCCTCCTAGAAAAGTTTAATAAAGCATCCTAGAAATATACAACTCTCCGTAAATTTAACTGACAAATGCTTTTTAAAAAAAATAAATGAAACTAGATGCTAACAGCATTTTCATTATATTTTTTAAAATTACATCGTTCTTATTTTTAAACGATTTTATTGAAGT
Source organism: Pteropus alecto (assembly GCF_000325575.1). Lineage (NCBI taxonomy): Eukaryota > Metazoa > Chordata > Mammalia > Chiroptera > Pteropodidae > Pteropus > Pteropus alecto. Next base: position 9,219,414 of record NW_006439191.1, on the reverse strand, counting down.
GTAATTTACACACAATAAAATGTACAGCTTCTAAGCGTACAACTCAACGCTGACGAACGAAACCACTATCTCGATCAAGCTACGCGACGTTCCCATCCTCACAGGATTTCCCGCTCCCATTTGTAGCCAATTTCCCACTGTATGACACTCCAGGTGACCAGTCATCTAATTCCCATATTCAGATTCTTTCTGTCTGTTCTAGAAGCTGCATGTGTCCGTCCTTCATTCATTTTTATTGCTGAGAGGTACGTATTGCATTAAATGACGACACAGTTTGTTTATCCATCCCCCTACTGATAGACAGTTAGGTCGTTCCCAGGTTTTGTCTATTATCAGTAATGCTGGTGTGAACACTCATGAATAAGTCTTTTTGTGGGCATCCATTTCTATTTCTTTGGGGTGAATATGTAGCTATGGGGTTGCTGGGTCCTAAGGTACATGCAAGTGGTTTCGCCATTTTCCATTCTCATTAGAAAAGTTCCATTTCTGCTTTCTCTAAACACTTGTTACCTTTGGTCTTTTTTAATTTTAGTCATTCTGATGGCTGTAAGCGGTTATCTCATTGTGGTTTTTTAAAAAACGGAAGTGTCTTTTCAAGTCTTTGCCCATTAAAAAAAATATGTTTATCTTATTATCGTGTTGTAAAAGTTCCTGTACAGAGTGTTCATTTAAATGTTCAGATGCCGTGATTGGTGACTTCGGCAGCTAGTACTGGACCTCAGGGTACAATAAGCACATGAAGTACAATCAATCATCAATAACAGGCACATATCTAATAAGTCGGAGAACTGGCATTCGAGGCCAGACGAAGTATGATTTCAGTAAGTGTGCTAAACCGTCGTCACTCAAAACGTGACCCACAGTGAGCTGCTTCTGCTGTGGGCTTGTGAGAAATGCAGGTGCTCAGGCTCCACTCCGAATCTGCCTTTAAACAAGATCCCCAGGTGATGTGTGTGCGTTAAAATTGAGAAAGTGCCATTCCAAAACGTTTACATTTGTACTAAAACCACTTGACTGTCCAGTATTTGAGAACACGGAACACCCGTCTACAGGCACCCACTAGGGAATTCACCTCCAAATGGTCTGATAGCCAGACATGCTTAAAAGCCTAAAATGGCTTATATTTGAGAATCGGAGACACGTAACTATCCATTTGTCTAGATTTTTTTTTTTTTTACTGATAGTTCGCCAAAGAGATACATATATATATATAGCCTGCATTAGTGAGGCTTTCTAGGGAAAAGCTTCCATAAAATTATGATTTATTATTATTTTAGCCTCTTACATTGCACATCGATGTAAGAAACGGTCATTGTATTTTCTGTAAAACCGCTGTGAGCCTCCTAACATGTGAACTACTATAAGGCAGAAACCAAGGCTTAAGCTGTTTTGTATCATTAGCAAAGAATATAATGCCCGAGCACATAGTAGCGGCACTACATCTACTAACTGGATGTATGAAAGAATGAACACGACCTCCCCTCCCCCATCTGTGCAGGCATTGTGATGAACACGGCATATGTGTTTTTACATCCTCACGATAGTCCTCAGCAGTAGCAGCTGCAAGCTCAGGGAGGGAAAGTAACCTGCCCAACTTTACAGACCTGATTAGGGACTGGATTTAAATTCAGGTCTGTCTTCCAAGGCCATGAGCTGGGCCAGTGGCTCTGAAACCAGGTGAACGCCAGAATCACCTAAGAGACTTTCAGAAACAGATCCCCACTTCTCCGAGTGAGGGCCCCTTTATAACCTGCTCTGACTCAGAGTCACCGTGTGTCACACACTCATAAAATAAACCAACCTCAAAACTGAATACAAATAGTAACGCATGATGCTGACTGCGTTATAAACAAACAACCACACTGAAGCGGGCGGAGAAGAAAAGAGCTGAAATGAACAAACTCCAGATAACGCTGTTTTGCCTGGATACTCTCAGACTAAAGAAAACAAGCACTGTACACAAACAGCACGATCAAGTTAGTAGACTTACTTCTCGGTGGGGAGAGGGGGACAGGCTAGCAGTTCTGAAGCCACTCTATGTCATGGTTTCCCAGCCTTGGCACAGCGGGCATCTGGGCTGCCCCGTGCTCCGCGGGATATTTAGGACACCCCTGGCCCCTGTTCGCTAGATGCCATCGGCACTCTGCCACCCTGAGCTGAGACGACCTAAGACATCTCCAGACATTACCAAATGTCCCCTGGGGGACAAAACTGCCTCCAGTAAGAACCAGGTTTGAACAGATAAGTAAATATATAGAGATAATGAGAGCCAGGTTCTTTCATACTGGAAAAAGTGACAAATAAAAGGACTGTTAGAAAAACCCCTGTCCTGTTGGATTTGAGTCCGTGGTAAGAACTCAGGGTGGTTGATATATACAGCGGATACTGAAACGCATCTGTACGAAGGCGTAGATGAGAGAGTCCGGGTGTATTTCTTAGCTCTGCCCACCGAAAGGGCCCACGAGCAATGACACCCAAGCAGCAAGGAGCACACCCGGCGCCCGACCCTGCAATATGATTCTCCAATAAACAAAACCAGGGCTCCCTGGAGCTCTAGGACTGTGGCAGGAAAAACATGAGATGCGCCTGAAACATCCCATCGTGTCTCCGAGCACAGAAGTGCTTTTCGAAAAGTGGGAGGAGACGAAAGACGATTCGAAAGAGCTCATGACGGCCAGGGCTGGAACGATGTGAGCAACTTGATACATTAATCACGGTACTGGATAAAGACCGACAGAATAAACATTCGTGAGGCCATTTCGACATAAATAAATGAGGGAGAAAGGACAGTGCGTTACAATGATTGGATGTAGGAAGAATGATGAAAATAAAAAGCTAGACAAATACCGTAGGAAAACCTGCCGCAGGCCACAGCCACTACGATGTGACGAGAAACAGGATATTTGCAGTCACCGAAGCACCGAAGCTGCTGGCTCCTGTCTGCGGCAAGTGTTACTATGGTTACTGCCTACGCGTGGCTTCTGATGAGAAACAGGATATTTGCAAAGCATCTCCCCACAAGACAGTTACTAAATACAACGGGAAAAACAGCAACTCTACAGCCTGAAACACTGACCAGACACCTGAACCACGGGGTCACTGCTGCCGTCACCAGGAATAGGACGCAGTGACGTCACACCCCCCGCGATGACGCACTCACGGGTGTACCGCCTCCCTTCTGTGGCACGTCTGCCAAAAATGCATAACCCCAACCTAGTCGTGAGAAAACCTGGGATACACCCCAATTTAGGGACGATTTTACAAAAAAAAAAAAAAAAGGAAAAGAAAAAACAGAAAAGTATTCTGCAAAATTGCCAAGGTCATGAAAGAGACAGACCGAGGAACGGTCACGGATTGAAAGATGCCGGGAAGACACGACGATCCCGTGCAGTGCGGGATCCTGGGTTAGATCCGGGCCACGGAAAGGGTACAAAGAGGGACACTGGCAAAACTTAAGAAAAGATTACAGATCATTTAACAGTATTATGACGACGTTAGTTTTCCTGTTTTAATACTCGTGCTATAGTCATACAACATGAAGAAAAGCTGGGTGAAGGGCCAAGGGGGACTCTCGGTAAGAGTCCCAAGAGTTCGACATTATTTCAAAATAAAAAGTTGGAAAAAAGAAGTCCCTTGGGCCCACGTGGATGATTAAGAATTCCAGGACATAGAGACCTAGGAATCTGTTTAAATGGCCCTAGTGATTCTGACGCAGTTACCTAGCACAAGTCTGGGGACCCTAATCAGCAACCAGGATTTAGGATTTAGAGAAAAGAATAACAGAGCCAAACATCGCCCATGTACTGAGTCGACTATAGGACAGGCGCTCTCCAGGGGACCAAGATGAGGAAGACAGGATGGGTCCTTGTCTTTAAAGAGCTGCCAGTCCCACAGCTTTCCTTCCGACCAGAGGCCCTCTCGTCTACAAGGTGTGACCGCCCTCCCCTGCACTGTCACTTGGAAGCGAATGTAGTGCACGTCGCTCTCCTTGCTAACGCAGAGAACTGTAACACTACACACTGTGCTGTCCCAGTGCCCGGCACAGACTGCCAACGGACCTTCTGCCAGCACATACGACCACACGTGTGTGGTCGAGAGACCTGTGGGCGCCACGCCTGTGCAACTATTTCCCGGAGCTCCTGCACAGTCCGTCTCCACCAGAGTATGATCTTTATCTAGGAAAATGTTAAAAAACACACACACACACACACAAAACGGTAACGTTTCTATAACAAACGTTGTAAATATGTACATGCTTGGTGGTTGCTGCTTTCTTCTGCTGGGTCTTTTAAATCACTTTCGTAGGATCCGTTTTCAGGCTGGGACTTACTGGGTCAGGGGGTGTGAACATATTTACAGTGCTTAAGCTGCGTTGTCAAGCTGCCCTCCACACCCTACAACATGACGAACATCACATTCTTTAAAAAAACAAAAACTGTTAGTTTAAAAGGACATGAAATTATTCTCCTACCTTATTTTAACTGGCCTCTCTTTAATGAACGATACTGTCCCATAAGTGTCTTTGCTATATGGATATATATGTTTTTCTATACACTTCTTTTCTGTATATATACATAGATAGATAGATAGATAGATAGATATAGATAGATAGAGATATATATATCTATCTTTGCTATATGGATATATATGTTTTTCTATACACTTTTCTGTATATATATATATCTATAGATAGATAGATAGATATCTATCTATATATATCTATCTCTCTCTATATATACTATAGATATATATATATATATCTTTTCTAAAGGCTGATCCAATCATCTTACATATTTCACTAAAGTCTTTACATGTAACAGGCCTCAACATTCTAAAAAAAAATCTTTGCAAAATTTACTTTCTATCTTCTCTAACATTTATTTTTTCACTGTATATTAATTTCTAAATGTTTCTAGGTATATAAACATTTATGCTGATGTTGAACATAATCTTCACTGTCATCCTCATCATTTATTTCCAGTAAGGCCGGCCTGTCATAAGATAAGGAAATTATAAAACTCCATCATAAAATGCTTCCTTCATTCTGTCAAATGCCATGGAAAACCAAGGCAGACAAATGAGAAATGGCCTAAAAGAAAAACATAGAAGAAGTTTTAAAACCGGAACAAAGGAAACGTACAGAGGATATTTTTCTCTATTCATTCATAAAGTTACAAAGAGAAAAACTGAGTCCTTTACGCTAAGCTGCAAATTTGCATTATCTCTTCTTCCTCTTCTAGACACGGACACTTTGAAATCTGATGCAGACAAGAAGATCCCACCAAACTTTAATTTCCTTCTCTTTCTGCCATTGTATTGGAGTTCTTCTAAATATTTGCCATTCCCAGATTACTGAAATAGAGTGAGAAACTGTTCCTCTGCAGTGCAGATGACTGGGGTAGCCCTCTGAAAGAAAAAATTCACACGCCTCCGAGAAGGAATTAAATAAACTTAGAGGCTAAATCTAAAAAGATGAGACAGAATCACTGGAAAATAAAATCACTGTCTTTATTTGCCATGTACATTTGATTTAAACCGATTTGCAAGTACGATTATTCTTACCTTGCAACGTGAATACATATAGTAAACAGACCATAGTGGAAAAAAAGTTAGGAAAACTTGAAACTTGTCCATGTCAATTCCTGATAGAAATCAGATAAGTCCATGTATGTTCATGGAGTGTTTCTTTTAAAGATCTGTCAAAATTCCATTTTTATATAAAAGAAAATATCTGCGGTTTTCTAAACGTTAATCATTTAAGTCAAACCTTCCCCACCTCAAAATTTTCCTTTTGTTGGTTCGTTCTTGTTAACTATGGGCTTAACTGTTTTAACTTGACACAACAGTCTTATTTTACGTGGACGTGCTGAATACACAAACACACATCAATATATACGAAGGTCCTCACTCCAAAACCTGGTCCAGTCCACTCTTTTAAAAATAGACATCGTTTGCGCCTCTTCCTAAATCTAGAATTGAAGATGGTCAAAGCAATGTTTTTCCTTTAAACCGAAACTAAAGGTGTAAATGACCTGTAACAACCTTGAAGCTCAACAACTAAAACTATTACGTTGCTAAGTAACAGCCTCACACTGCCCCACAATGCTGACAGGTGTCTGTGGATAAAGCCATCCATCATGGAGCTGCCTCCATGGCGGCTACGTCACACTTCAAAGACGGCAGCGAGAAGGAAGGAGAAATAAAAGCACTCGTCCGAACATCCTGATCCTTTATTAAAACCCATCGACGTGAACAACTGAAGCGTCTTCTTCTCGACAGCGCCGATGGATACCGACAAGCTCTGCTGTAAGGGGATCTGGTAGGCCTGTCGCTGTCTCAAAGTGGAACAGGGCACGACCAATTTTCCCACACGTAGCACTTCTAGACTTTACGCCGTAGGATGACTACCCACCAAGTCACACGCGGTCTCCCCTCTCCACACTCAGCTACACTTCCCAAAGAACCATCTTTATTCGGAGAGGAAATGGTGCCCCTCCTGTAAAGCCAAAGTTCTTCCTTGTGACAAAGAGCCTGCCTCCCGGAGCGGGAAGTTACGCGAGGGCCTGGCCACGTCATCGTGGACTGACAGTAGGTACACGACGTTCGTTCTCTGTCTGATTATGATAACGCCTACACGCTGAAGAAAAACTGGACCACACAGAAAAGCACGACCAGTGCGATGACGGCCGCCCACGATCCCAACGCTGGACCACCTTCTTGACATCTTGGCACGTGCGCATCCAGTCTTTTTTATGCGCCCATGTCTGTTTCTCTTTTTA
>NW_006439191.1:9209885-9212339 GCF_000325575.1 Pteropus alecto | reverse complement strand
CTGATTGTTCAGCCGCTCTCATGCATCTTCTGACTATCTGTATCCCACAAGCAATGCATGCTGTTTGTTTCGACAAATCTTCCACAACGTGGAATGTTAAAATGTTTTGTTAATCTTAATAGTGAAAACAGTATCTTATTTTAAATTTACATTTCTTTGATTACTAGGGTAACTATTTTTTATATATAGATATATATATATATTAGTAATATATACCTTTTCTTTTGTAAACTGCCTTTTATCTACTAAAATAGATTCTGGTCTTTTTCTCATCAATCTGTATTTCTAACAATTTACATTTCGTGGATATCACTCTCATCATTTTTGATGCAACTACGGTATTACCTGCTTTCTGCCTTCTCCTTTTGTTTATAAGTTTTATATCCTAAAAAACGACTTGAAGTTTAAAATAGATTCTTCACAGTCTACAGGGAAAATTGTAGACAATTGCACTATACCAAAACTGGAAATTCTATACTATATGAACGCTCCTTACATAATTTCCAAAATATCCTCACCAGTCCTTCAAGTCATTACACGGTATCACATGAGGTTACTGAAGAAAGACGTATTTCACTTATTTCATCTTTGCCAATCCGTCACCAGCACGGTGCACCCCAATTTTTAACGAAAATGCTAAACATACTCAAGTATAATAAAGAGGCATCAAATGTGCTTGTATGGGATTAAAGTACTTCAGCATATTTTATATGGCAATAGAAACGGAAAAGTAAAAAATATTTCACAGAAGTCTTCGAAACTCCTTCCTTGAGAGAGCCAATTTCAGTATAAGGTAAAACTATTAGAACCCCTAGACTAGTACAGGGCAGAGTCTTTAACTGCTCAAAAGGAGAGAAGGAAAAAAAAAAAATCAAGCTGCCAAATAAACATACGTTAATTAAAATGCTTTTATTTATACCCCCCAAAGCAAGTGTTTACACTTAGTCTCCTTACACACAACATCAGGATTTTAGAAACGCCTAAAGGGCAGATTTCGGCTTTCCTGAAATTAATTTTCTAAGATCCCAGAAGCCCCCTTAAAGATCTTTTAAAGAATTAAACAGAACATTTGAAGGTTCTGCTTTCAAAAGTAAGTAAACTTATAAAAAAGCCCGTTATGTTTCTACACGACTTTATTTACAAACATGCTTTATCCCTGAGGTGTGGTAGCTGATCGTTAGAGCCCTGATTACGATCCCTCTTTCACACAGGACATCGGTGCTCAGACTGTGACATGCTCCACCACGGACGAGTCACAGAGCGGGGCCCCTCCCCAAGACCTTCCCCAAGACCTATCACCGCGTGCCTCCCCACAAGGCCCAGCATCTGGGCGCCTTGGAGCCCAGCTAAGCGCTGAACCTAAGGCCTCCCACTTATCACCACCCGAAAAAGATACGCAAGTTGCAAAAAACGATTAAATTCGTAATAATTTACTCATAACTAAATTACCTTCAAATTGAAACATTCAGATGCTATTCTTACTTAACACGTCGGCTAAATTTAAGTCTGCTGATACCTCGCAGCAGCCAAGGTGTGAGGAACGGACATTGTTACCTGTGGCAGGTAACAGAATTGGGGCTAACCTTTCTAGAGGACAAGTGACAGTTTTTCATGTTTTTTAAAAATGCCTTTAACCCAGAAATCCCTGCGCCACAGTTTACCCTATGACTAACTTAAATGTTCACCAAAATAACGTACGAAAATATTTGTGGAGCCATTCTTTATTTGGCAAAGGAGAAAAAGAAGGAGGAGGGGGAGGGGGGAAGAGGACAGAGAAGAAAATAGAAAATTATCCACCGACAGGGAACTAGTTAAATAAAGGTTCATTCATGCGACAGAATTTTATGCAGCCGTTAAAAAAGGTTTATCTTTACGCTCTATTTTTTTAACTTATACTTTAAGTCTTTGATTCTTTCTTTTCACTTATGAGTTCTCAGAATAATGAGTTCGTTCCTTAGCATCCTTTGAATGAGACCTATGAGAAATGAGGTTTTCCTTTTTTTAAAACCGATTTTTGAACCCCAGTCCCCACCTTCTCGTTCTCTCATCCAGTTTCAGGTGGCCTTTTCTTGCTGAAGGAAACACGTGAAAAGCCACAGAAACGAGCGGCGGGGACAGCCACGCAGCAGGACGTGAGGGAAGCGACCTCGCAGAGTGGGAGGCACCGCGACACACTCGTTTCACGGGCCCCCTGTCCTGTGACACAGAGCACGGTGCCGTGGACGCAGCGAAGCCTCAGCCAGTATTTAATTCCCGCGATCACGTGCGAAGACACCGGACATCGGCGTCTGAAGCACCTGCGAGGTGGGAGGGCGCGTCGCCGGTCGCTTGGGCGACACCGGTTCCGCGCGGCGATTCACGCAGAAGACGCCTCAGCTCCTCGGTCTCCACCCTCCGCGCCGGGCCCAGCTCGGCAGTGCGGACGGCCGCGGCGGGGTGAGCAGGAGGCGGGGC
>NW_006439191.1:9204095-9208951 GCF_000325575.1 Pteropus alecto | reverse complement strand
CGCACCTGCCCTCGCCCCGCCCCCCGCCCGGCCCCAAGGCGCCCCTCGTAAACCGCCCTCGGGTCCAAGTCGCCCTGGCCTCGTCAGTTTGAGCCGCTGTGACGAGGCTGTCACAGACGGGGTGGACTGAACAACAAAGCGAACCTCCCTGTATGTGTGTCCCGTGCATGTATAGGAATTCCGTCCCTGTATTTCACTAAGAAGTGAAATTGCTGGTAAGAAGGATTTGTGCATAGAAAATACACATTTGTTCACCAAAGTCTTAGCCCTCTAGTTTCATATTTAATCTACTTATTAAAGATTAAAGATATATCACATTATATACTCCGGAAGCTGAATCTTCTGTCTTCCCACCATGGCTGATCAACCATACCTCTCTCTCCCTATACACACAGAGCAAGCAATTAATGTTTATAAAATAAAATGAAAATCAGGGAAGTAAGAATAGCAGTTAAAATTTTGTTAAACATACTTTCTGTGTCAGACACTATTCTAAGATTTTTAAATAAATAATACCTTTCCATTCTCATGACAACCCTAAGTGGTAGGTATGTTTTTGTCCCATTTTGTTACCTATTAGATCAAGTTTCCCTTAGGAACGCTCCTTTTTCAGAATTTTCCTGGCTGTTTTCACATTTTTTTTTTCTTCCAGGAATCATGCAGATATCTTAAAATGCGACAGCAAAATCGAGAACTTTTCATTGTAATTCATCATAGCAAGTACCTAATAAACGTTTTCTGATGCTATTTCCTACCTAAAATACTCTTTGCCCCTCTGAGAGGTCACGAGAGGCTCTGGCCAATTCCACAATTTTTAGTTTCCTAGTAGATGGAAAAGGGAAAAAAAGACAAAATAGAGTTAAAATAATTTATAGTTTATTTTATAGTTTAACGTTTTTAACATGAGAGACAAACAAACATGACCGTATATGTAGCCTGAAATGGGGAGGATGTAAGAACTTTAAATTTAAGGCCCACGCTAAATGACTCACTAGCCCTATCCCATTATAAGCCCCAAATGCTCTCTCATTTTCTCTCTCTACCTTATACCTACCAAAAATTAGTTAACGGAAGGAATGGTTTCCTTTGACCTGATAATTACCTAATTTTCATTTAGAGTTATAACAGTAGGTAAAAGAGGCGGTCAGAATTCTTCATGAAGGTTCACCTTAACAGTTCTATTCGAAAAGCTAATAAGCAGACTCAGTTGCCTATGAGTTACATCTTTCAAAATGTAGAAAAGATGATGAAGATAAGATTCTTCTGTTTTTCTTTGTAACGGTTTCGTCACGGATAATTCATTTTGTTCTTTCGTAGCCTGCCTGAACCAATTAACCCTTACAATGATTTCAGATCAGATGTTCACAGCTTCCACAAGCTTTACTAGCTCCTGAGACAGAAAGAACACACTTGTTAAAATGCAGTGGTGCTCAAATCAGGTCTTGGCTACAATCTCAAGGTCTCTTAAAGATATTAATTGGATGGCAACTTAACAAAAAAATAAAATCTTGCTACCAGAGCAACTAATTATAACGCGCAGACTTTAACCAAAAAAAGGGTTAGTATTTTGTTTTATCCATCCCAAATACACTAATATTTTTCTTACATTTTAAATTAACTAGTTTTTATATTTTACAGTGAAGAACTGCTTTGTTAGTACTACATGAAACCTATGATTAACAAACTCCCAGTAAATATTTACATTCAAAAATATTTTTCTTTTATTAGTACCTATGATTTAAAACAAACAAACAACCTCTTAGGGCCTGAGGCACCCCTAATGCTGGAAAATTACAAGGCCATCTACACTTGTTTGGACTTACTGAAGGCTCGGAGCCTTTGAACTTATGAAAATTCATAAAATGCAAAGAGTTTATTTTGTTCTCTTTTTAAAAAAAAAAACTGTAATTACACTAAGCAATTCATTTCTTGGCAAAAGGAAGGTTTGAGTCTTAATTACATCAATGGTGTTATGAAAATTTATTAGCCTTGGGTTCGCATGAAACAATATTCAACTTTCCTTGATCGGTTTACTGCTAAGTACAAAAGATTCTTGAAATAAAAATAAAAATGCTTAAAAATATGTGGAATAAGACTATGAGCGTTTGAAAAGTTTGACCTTAGGGAAAGCACATCTAAAAATTATCTTCGGGACGTTCCTTTGTGCAGAGATGCTATTACTGAAGAATTTCAGGGTTAGTAGAAACTACCAGAGTGAGCCAACCGGTAGCCACATATTATGTATTTTTATGGGAAATTCTGTCACCTGACTGTACTGTTTTAAGTTCACTAAAAACATCATAAAAGCTATAGATTGACTTTAATTTGTATTTATTAGATCTCTTTAACAACAAAAGTAATAGATGCTTCCTATGACAAATTAAACAATATAACAATAAGTGAATCAACCATTAATAACGGTAAATCCCACTCCATGAGATAATTCATGCTAATTAGCCTAGTTATTCTTCCATGCTCATTCAAATATACATAAACATTTCACACATAAATATACACCTAGAATTACTACATCTCACATACAGAGACATATATGATAGGAGTTTGGTTTTACCTCCAATGAGATAATACACTTCATACTGCACCTTGCCTTTTTAATTATTGTTGTGGCTGTGCTTCAATCAGCAGATACAGAGCTAACCCAGTCTAACCGCTACAAAAATATTACACAGTACAGAGAGACACGCTATGAGACTCTCCTCATAATCATTCTTCCTCTTCTCCATCAATATTCAGACTCTTCCCAAGTGTTTGCCAGCCTAACGCCTTCGAATTTTCCCTCCCCTGGAGCTCTCCCTTTCACTAAGGCCCTCTGCTACCAACACACTGGCCTGCGTGCCAGGGAGGAGAAAAGCTGCCTTTTTTAAACCAACTGTACATGTAAGGCTGCCCCTCGATGCTCTGTATTTTAACATACATCACTGCCATGATAACTATACACCGAAAGACGCTGACTTCTTATATTACACGGCAGTTCGAAGTCTATTACTTACAATAAAGATATACCGGATGGGAAACCATAAAACCCAGGCTCTGCTCCTAGCTTTGCCGTGGACCACTGATGCGACGCTGACGAGTTACTCAACTACTCAGAGGTCCGTCGTCCCCTCTAAGTAATGAATTACTAAATAATTTCTCAAGTCCACGATCCTATGTTGTCCATGAACGCACCCCTTATGACGGTCCCGGGAGAGGAGCTTGCTAAAACAACCTTGGTAGAAATTCTGCAAACAATGTTAAAAGAAAAAAATATCTTGAGCGCTCAAGAAAGCAAACTAAATACCTCCATAAGAATATGATAATTACCTATTTACGGACAAACGATAGGCTAAGGCGGAGGGACTTAAAATAAATGTTACTATAAAGGGTTAAAGAAGCTACATTGGAGGAAGACTCCCCGAAAACATAATCGATTCCCAACCGATTTGGGGGAAAAGACTTCAGAACATAGACTTTAAGATCAACAAAATACCTTGATTTTTCCCACTTTTCTGGTAGTATAATTCATGAGAAATCACACATTATGAATTCTGTATCAGAGGCTACAATACCTATGCTACACTTAACATACTTAGGTGAACAGAAAAGCAAAAATAGAATAGTTTTTAAGCAAGTTTCCTGGGATAAACAAAGAATTTATGAGTAACCTGATGTTTTAATTACATCAGAGAGAGAAAGAGACCACATTTCTTGAGGGTCGAGAAAAAAACATCCACTTCGAGAGGTGACATCATTAGCAACTGTCCTAAACTGTAAATCTATGACCTTCGAGGGCACAGGCGAGTGAACCCCTACTGCTTTCTCAGATTATTCACAAAGTCGGTAATACGATTTGGCAATGAGTCTTCGGGTTATCAGAAATTCCTAATCACTGGCTCACAAATTATCTTCTAGCATCTTCATTTATAGCACCTTAATAATAAGCAGTAGTGAGTGGAAATTCTTTGTACCTCGACAGCAGGGGCTACAGGAAGAGAATTCAGATGAAGGACATATTTCACACGGCCAGAGCTGACAAATGTGAAAAATGTGCCAGACTCTGCCAGCTACACGTTTTAGAATTGGAAACGCTGAAACCTTTTCAATGATGCTGCCCATATCCGATGGTCTTTAAACAAAACAAAGGAACTATCTGTGTTACAAAGCAATCTGATTTTTACTCATGACTTTTTCTTATTGCAAAAGAGACCATTCAGATGCACTGAAAATTTTCTCTGGATTCATGATTTAAATGGTAAAGATACAAAAGTCCTCGTATCTCGTATCTCATCTGGTTCAAAAGTTAAAAAATGAAGCCAGCAGACAGAAGGGGGCCGTTTGTTCTGCAAGGTTCTACTCGACATCGACTTCGTGCCAGGCGCTGGTCACAGCAGTGAGGGTTTCCTTGGACCAATTTTGTAACTTTTCTCTAAGTTTGAATTACATCAAAATGAAAGGCTATGGACAAAACATTACAGTTATTTCATTCATTGAGGTGCTCGTTCGGTTAACAGTTAAGATTTTGCTATAAGTCGGACAGCGGACGAACACGAGAAGGACACAGATTCCTACCCTTGACGACATTCCATTCTTGTTCTATTATTTTTAAAACAAGAATTATAATAAACATAAAAACGTACTGTCTGTCCCAACAGGGCACGTGGCATCCATGGGTATCTTGTGGTAGAAAACAGCTGCCTTCCATGACGCTAACTTCGAAATTTTAGGGGCAAATTCCTATCACACTCTTATTTTTCTCTTAAATCCTACTCTATGCCTGTCCTTCATTGTACGATGTCTGTCATCAAGCTCGCCTCTATACCAGCCCCAAAACAAAGCCTAGTTGTATCGGTGTGTGA